>NC_134563.1:27029202-27335748 GCF_025594145.1 Primulina tabacum | reverse complement strand
CCATCAATGACACATCCTGTTAAAAGAAAAACGTGTAGTCTTTTGTAATTCAATCAATCCATGTGAGCATTCTTCGATTGTTGAAAAAACATAAAACTAAATATGTTAATTTTTAACTTAATGCGTAATAAACCCAAAAAAAAAAAACTACATCATCGTACAACCAACTATCAAGTGTCTCCAAGTTAAGGAACCATTTTTTATTGTAAGATGAGATCAACCTAGATTTCGTCGTTATTTATATCGCATGATCAATCTGAGCCTCACATCGTGCCCATGATCTACTAATGAATTGTCTTATTCTTTTCTCCAAGGACAATGAACACATATCTCTGAAAAACTTTTTCATGCGCCTGATGAAGTCTCTCAAACGGATCTTCCCCCTCTTCTTCGTGTATTATAAATAATGTCTCATCTCCACTAGCTGCTTCTGCACCTCTATCTTTCACTGTAATATCCACCTCCTCCTCTACATTCTCAGCACTCTCAAATGGCCTCTCCCTCTCAAACGGCTCTTCCCCCTGTTCTTCGTGTATAGTAAATAATGTCTTATCTTCACTAGCTGCTTCTGCACATCTATCTCTCACTATCATATCCGCCTCCTCCTTTACTCTATCAGCCCTCTCAAACAAGCACTCCTTCTCAAACGTCCTCTCTTCATGTACTCTAAACGATGTCTCACCACCATCTGATAAACAAGATTTTTACAAAATCAAACATATACAATATAAACTTCAACAATATTGGGAAAATATTTTAAGCAAAACATATAGTTAATGATATCAATATTGGTAAAACTTACAACTCTGGGTCCACGGATTCATGTTTTCTTTTACGTTGAGGACCCAATACAGCTGCCACAAAATAAGGCCGGCTAGTTTCAATTTCTCAACATTCACTTCTTCACCTTTACCATTTCTGTATTCATCAATCTTATCCTTCAAATTACTCAAACATAGGTTCAATCTCTCACTAAAATGCCTAAGCATAAATCCATTTTTCGCATGTATTGAGGGATAAACTTTAGAGCAATTGAAGCTCGTGATCAAACAATATTCCAACAACGAAAAACATAGCGGCCTCTGACGATACACCATCCAAAATTAGGGATGTAAATGAACCAAATAGTTTGTGAACTATTCGAAGCTCAATTCGATAAAAGCTCGTTTAGCTCGTTTAATGAGGCTCGTTAAGATAAACGAACCAAGTTCAAGCTCTACAATATTCGGCTCGTTAGCTCGTGAACATGTTCGTTAGTAAATTCATAAGTAATATCTTAGATGAAAAATAATAATTTTGATATTTAATTTATTGATTTAACACATTAATTATGAAGTATATAGAAAATTCTATTAAATTTATTTATTATAATAAATTAACAAATTTTAATAAGAATATTATATTTTTTTTCTAAATGTATAATTTATCTTTTAATGAATTTAATGAATATTTAAATGTACAATTCATATTTATTGAGCTCGTTTAGGTTCGATAAAAGCTTGAATAAGCTCGTGAGCCATGAATATATTTGTTAAATAAAGCTCGAGCTTGGCTCGATTATAAACAAGCCAAGCTCAAACATTCAAGAGTTCGGCTCGACTCGACTGGATTACATCCCTATCCAAAATACATCATTCCCACTATCATAGGCTTGTCGACTCATCAAAAATCATAAAATCTGATTCGAATTTATATAATCTTTTTCATATCTAATTAAATTACCGAATTGGGTTTTGCTAGACAACTGCTCCAACTCGTTTTCATTAAAAAAAATGAACGTATTTTATCACATATTTCAGTGTAACGAGACCTCAATGTCAGCTTGCACTCATAAAACTGATTTATTTCAAGTTTGGTGGGGAAATAAATCAGCACAAAACAACAAAAAAATTATTATTTCGCATGGAAAAAAATGAAAATTTTGGGCTGAGTTTTTCAATCTAGGCCGTCTGGGTCGAGCTCGACTCGACCCAGACACATAAACTCAACCCAACTAAAACTGATATTAAAAATTGGGTCGTCTGGGTCGAGCTCCACCTAGACACATAAACTCGATCCAACTAAAATTGATATTAAAAACTGGGTTGTTTGTTCGTTCTGGTTGAGCATAACGTAGACAACCCATTTTTTAGTATAGTTGCCGACCCAAATTCATCAAAACACAACCAAAAATCTCAAAATGCTAGGGCTTGCTCAATTTTTGATAATCTGGGAGTCGAGTTTTAAAACACGACCCAATTTCAAAATATAAATTTACTGTAATAAGATAAACAAATTAAAAGATTTGATGTTGTACCAATACATGACCTCTCACCGTCTTCTCTCCCACCTCAATCTAAAAAAATTTCCTCTTCATTTTGCTCGTTGTAAATAGTTCAAATTGGGTGTTCCTTTACATTCGACTCGAAAATGAAGCTTCGTGGTAGTGAAGAATAACCACAAATAGCGTTTTTTTTTCCTGAAATGCAATGGATTTCGAGAATGGAAAGAAGTCGGGAGGACTCAAGAACAACCCAAGAAAATTAACGGTAGATTCATGTATTTTTTTAATGTTTAAAAGAAATTAAATTTTAATTATTTTATAATTATTTTGTTATCATTAAACTGAATTTTAATATTTATGAACAAAATATTAAATACACACGCTCTCTACTTTTGAATTAATACATAAGGACTCGATTTCCTCATTTTCCCTATAACAAGCGTTGTTAATTTGCTTACCTCTCTCTCTTAACCTAACGTCCAGCTCGCTCCCGGCTAATCCCTCAAAACAAAGCAACAAGTTTTTCTCATTTTCTCTAATTCTTCTGATTTAATCTTGCAATGTCTCAGGTGATAACAGAAATGGCAACAAGGATTTGTGTTACGAAATTTGGCTATGGTCTCGTTTTATGTATCGTTAATTTAATATCTAACAAAAATCCTGTGTTTTTCTATGTTTACAGGTTGATAACAGAAATCCTTCTGCAGCTAAGCGAGCCCGAACTGATGGTATAAGTAGAGCTTCTCCAATAGTGTCTCGTTTTCTCCTCCTACCCAGCTTTATTTTTGGTGCTATGTTGGAGTAGAATTTGGTACAACACTGTAGTAATAGCGTCAACTTTTTTTTTTTTTTTGCTTTATTTTTTGTTTTTCTTTCATTTAGATTTAAAATATTGTGTTGATATTTTAAAATAAAAAATTTTAATGTGTTGATATTTTAATTTAAAGTTTTTAAAAATCATAAATTTTAACATTTAGATTAGATTTAAAATAATGTATTGATACTTTAATTTAATATAAAATTAATAAAGATTACATTATTATGTTAATAAATATGTTGTGATAAATTATTTGTAGTAAATGAAATAGAAGGGAATATATCTAGAATATTATTTTAGGGTAGAGTTTAGTGTTGATGGGTTGGAGATAAATTATACATTTGGATTAGAGATTACACCATCTTGAAGTTAGTGTTGCACTAAAATAGTGTAACAGGTTGAAGATGGCCAAGCCCTTGACGTGTCGTGATTTTTTAAAAGGTTATAGAGGCGGACCAAAAGTTGCCTGTGGAATTCCAATTAATGCATTTCCAATCTGTATTAGAGCACCTGAAGAAATTTGAACTGCCTTTGTCATCTGTTTTGCATGTCATGCATGTACATATTGTATTTATGCTCATACCATTGAGTGATTGTCTATGATGTCCGGAAATTTGGTTCTCTTGTTATTAGTTGGTGTTGTTGTGAAAGAGGAGAAGTCATTATTGGGATGATTGGTCTTGTAATGAAGTTTCACATGTTACGAATCTCCAAATGGCTCCAATTGTTTGTGGCATATTTGTTTAGAAAGTCTCAAACATTTGTGAGTTGTCTTTTGAACAATTGAAGATTCTAATGGATTGATATATATGTATAAGCCAGCGTAATTCACTTTCTGAATCTGTACTTTTGTGGTTAACATCTGCACTTCCCAAAATTTACTTTTGTTTTTTAAATGGTATTGATTTAAACCTATGTAAGATCATTGCCTTTAGGATATCGATGTATCGATTACAGCTAAATTTTCTCAAATTTTACTTGTGTATATTTGCTGTGTAATATTATTCTAGTTGTATAGCTTGACAAAAATTTCTGGAATGTTATAATTGATTCTGGTTTTCATTAGTCTGTTGCATTTTTAGGCAGCCGGAGGGAAGATGACTGGACCTGCTCTAGCTGTGGCAATGTGAATTTCTCGTTTAGAACAACTTGTAATATGCGGAACTGCACTCAGCCTCGGCCAGCTGATCACCATGCTGTAAGAAATGCATATCTAAAAGGAATCTGTGATCACATGTTTGCATGATGAAGAGCTGGTTGTTTTAGTACCATAAATTTTAGACAAGGGTTTTTTTTTGTCTGATGCAGTACTTCGTTCTTTGGCCATGGAATTTTGTTTTTTGATTATAAATCGTCAACGTCTTCATGTAAACCCCCTCCTTTTTACCGAGAAAAGAAATGCTCATCAAGTTTCACTACTCACCTTCTACCCCATGAAACAAGGGTATAAGCAAAATAACATGGACTGGTTTAGATATTGTATTCACGGCCACATAGTATCATAAACATAATAGCTGTTTAACTATGGCTTCAGTCTATGTATCTGTTGTTGCAGGGTAAAGTTTTACTCTTTTGAATTTAATTGCTTTCGCTGTTTTTGTTTTCTTAACTAACAGAAGCATCTGATTCAGAAATCTGCAGTCAATCCAATGCAAGCACCCCAGGTTTACTCATCTGCTCCACCCTATGTTGGCTCTGGCGCACCGTCAATGTATATGGGTCTATCACCTTATGGTTCTTCTATGTTCAATGGACCATCTATGCCTCCTTATGATGTTCCATTTTCCGGGGGCTCGGCATATCATTACAATTATGGCAGTCTGTCTGGTGGCAGCCCATATCGGCCCTTGCATTTATCTGGTCCCCCTTCATACTCTAGTGGATCGTTGATGGGAAATGGTACTCCCTCTCTTGTTTTTAATCAGGATTCTTTTACCATATGTGATAGTATCCTAATGTGCCGCTTGTGAATCTGTTGCTGTTGTCCTTTATTTCCTTGTAAAGTAATGCGATAGTAGTATTCTTTAATGATTTGTGTCCTAATTATTCTCCAGGTGGTATGTATGGTGTGCCACCGCTGATGGACCGATATGGCTTGGCTTTGCCTATGAGCCCTGCCATGGTAATTTGCGTTTTTGAACCTTCTTTTTTTCGTCTATCTATAAAAGTTATCCAGGGTTTTATTATGTGACACGCAGTCTGATACCTTCGGGCATTGGTAGAAGTCTTCTATTAGTAGCTACATTATATCATTATTCATATGATGGTCGATAAGAGGCATGCCCGATGGTTATTTGTTCTGGTTACATGTTTCCTCCCCGGGTACAAAAATCCAGTAATAATTCTTGTGTTTTGGAAACAAACCTGTCTTTTGATGTGGGATAATAATCTGTTGTAGGGGCCTAGACCTGGGTTTTTCCATGAAGATAGCTCTCAGAGGAAAGCTAGTGGTATGGGATGCTCCTTGTAAATCTTGAATCTTGTTTCTGAACCTATTTTGTTTTTATTGAATCACCACGTGTTTTTATCATCTTAGATGGAACTCGTGATAGTGACTGGTCTTGCCCGAAATGTGGGAATGTCAATTTTTCATTTAGATCGGTTTGCAACATGAGGAAGTGCAACACACCTAAACCTGGACAGGTGGAGTTCCTACGTCTGTCGTATGCTGCCCATGAACTATGTTTGTTGTATCACTCATTTACTTTTGATTTGCATTGGATTTATATGATTTTTTTTATTTGTGTTTCTTTGCTTTCAAAAGTAATTTGGAAATTCCGTTATGCAGGGTGCCAAATATAACAAAAAATCAAGTATGTACAGCTAAAGCTTCCCTTTGTTCAGTGAATCCAAAAAAATGATTATAATAGTTATGGTAATAAATCATTTTCTATTGCCCTTATGATGTATTGGTTATATTGCGATTTAGAACCAGATATGCCTGAGGGAAGTTGGAAATGCGAAAAATGCAACAACATAAACTATCCTTTCAGAAGCAAGTGTAACAGACAGAATTGTGGAGCTGATAAACCCTCCGATACAGTGAACTCCCCTCCGGAGGCAGCTGGCGCAGATGATCAGGTCTGTTGTGCGCTACGTCTAATTTGTAGGACTTCTCATGTAAAATTGCTTTTTTCATTTGGTACTCTCCAGACATGTATGAATTTCAAAAACCTCTCGGTGGCAATTTACACGCTAGCACTACTTCTGTTGGAAGCTGTTGCTGAATTTTTCATCTCCTGTTTATTTTGATTGTTAAATTGTTTACTTGTTTATTTTAGTTTGTTTGTGTCCTTTCATCAATTAACTACAGTTGTCTACTTTCCAGTGAGTACTAGGCATGTTGAGAAGGTCCAGAGTTGTCGTCCAGCGTTGCTCAGTATGGTTGTCTGAAAGTCAGTCATGTCATCTTCCTGTTGCAGCGGTTGTCAAGTTACTCTGCCTTTTCGTGTCAATTTATGTATTAACTCTAGTGAATCCTAAGGTATATATCCTTAAGAAGTTGCATCATGTGTCTGCAAGATTATCTTTGCTAGATTTACAATTGGTCGCCATTCTCTAGGAATGTGTACTTTGGTATTTCGTATTTAGCATACGAAGACATGCATTCAGCTATATTCTGTTGTCGATTGGGGTTATAATAGTCTCTGTGCTGTTGAGGAGTTCTTTGTTCTAGAAACAGGTCCTCAAGGTCTTCTATAATTTTAACTAGGTCTTTCTTGTTGGGTGAAAGTTTTCTGGTCATTGTATCAATAGCTGGCACTTGTTTTCAACCCTCCA
The DNA here is from genome assembly GCF_025594145.1 of Primulina tabacum. Lineage (NCBI taxonomy): Eukaryota > Viridiplantae > Streptophyta > Magnoliopsida > Lamiales > Gesneriaceae > Primulina > Primulina tabacum. Next base: position 27,328,888 of record NC_134563.1, on the reverse strand, counting down.
CTCCATGATGTCTGCCACAAATGTTTTTTAGTTCTAAACTTTTGATCTTCTTGGTAGCTTTCTGGGCGTGTTTCCCCAGTCCTCATTCTGATGAGTGAGTCTATCCATGTTGTGGATTGAGGTGACTGCACCTTATCTCTTGTTTGATTCAGGAGTATAGTGAGAGTACCTCTGTTTCCATAAATAATTTTGTTGTCCAAGTATGAACTTACTTTGAGCAGCGTTGTCTTTTATGCCGTGGTAAAAAGTTCAATACATATAGGTGATTCAGCAAACTTGCTGGGTCAATGTATTTCTTGCTTTCATGCTGGTGTCCTAATGCAACGTGGGCTTCTTGCCTCCCTTCCCAATTTTTCATGCGTAAATTTATTACTTGATGCATTTATCGCTTTGACTGGTAATACGTGCTCTGGTGCTCGAGGAAAAATCTAATTCTTGTGGTTTCTTCCTCTCCTTTGCTTTATTATTTAACTAATGTGCTAATACCGTCCATATGATTTCTCTTTGCCTTCTAACCCGTATTTATTTTTCCCAACAGTAGATAACATGGTCTCTATTATTGTCCGATAAACAAAAATACAATTTTCCGATATGAACTAATTAAAGTTCACTGCTGGTGGCTGTCGCAATGCTCTGCATGTGAATTCAATTCGTCTTGGCTGTATTATATTAAAGCCTGGTGGAACCAAACCACCAAAGTACTTGAAAGAGGAGGCCCCATTCGCTCGAAATTTTACCCCTACCGACATAAAATTTAACGTGTATTTTGTCATTGTTTTTAAGTTTATGGTATGGGACAAGAACTAGCGATTGAAACGGAAGACTGACAAGCGGGAATTTACCTGTTAATTTATTTTTTTCAAAGGGTTTAAAGAAATCACACTGGGGTGTTAAATGAGCATTATACCTCTCTGTTGTGAGTGGATATTATAGAGAGAGAGGGGCGTTCCTCTCTTCCTACTTTTTTTAATACTTTTTTTTTTTACTTTTTTAATACTTTTTTATTTTACTTTTTTTATTATTTTGTTTAATTATTTTTTACCTTTTTTAATATTTTTTTCTAACGGTTTTTATTATTATTATTTTTAACTTCTTAAATAAAATTCGAGATATTATTATTTTACTTTTATTATTATTTTTTAATACTTTTCTAATGTTTACTCCACAGTCCGCTGATCACTTTGTGGCAACAAAGAAGATGAGAACTTCAGAGTCGGGAGCAAGCAACACCTCCTCTAACCAAGAGGTTAGTATAGACCTGGATGAAGATACTCGTCCAATGGAACAGAAAGCAACAAAAATAAAGGAAAAAGACAGAGTAAAATCGATCATAGAAGATTTGACAATAAACTATAACAATATCTTTGCAAAGTTCACTTAGTACATAAGCGTGAAGAAGTCTGAAGTCGATCTGAAACAGAAACAACTCGAAGTAGAGGAGATTAAAGCAAAAGCTGCCTTGTCCAAATATGAAGCTAAGAATCGACGTTCGAAATTGAAGGAATACGAAATCTTGAACAAAGACACCTCGCAGATGACAGAGGAACAGCTTATCATACATGAATGTCTATGTCAGGATATTAGGTCGAGATGAAATATCTAAACTATTTAATCAAAGTTCATTTTCTAGTATTATTGTATTTCCGAGTGATTGTAATTTTTAATTATTGTATTTCTCATTTCGATTAATGTGATTTTCAATTATTATCATCTTTGCAAAATTGTTATTGTAAAATAGCCATTGAAAACTAGCCGTTGCAAAAGTAGCAATTGGAACATCCAGAAAATGATTTAAATATTGTAAAACATTTGTATTTAATATGAAAAAATTTTAAGATGATTGAGTAGACTGTGGGACTCATAAATAATGAGTCTTAATATTAAAAAGAATGTGGATAAAATAGATATGTTGTTATAATAAACATGTGGTAATGGACCTCATGATTTTTTACGAGTGAGATGTCCTAAGATTGTGTTTTGAAAAGATTGAGCTTCGATGATATCTTGTAAAAGATGATTTGACGAGGAATTAATTTATTTCTTAAAGAAATACGGGCTTTATTCAAAGTAAATAAAATATTTTAATGTATCATCCATCATATCTCAAATTATTTATAAATTTATCTTTATTTATTGTTCTCTTCCTCTCGTCTAACTTTTTCATAAAATTTTAAAAACTAATAAAATGTGTCATAAATCTTCAATAGCGCTAATGATATTTGAAGGAACTTTAAGTCGATGCGTCTTAAATACTTCAACTAGTTGAAAATAACTAATTCTTTGGAGCAAGTTAGCTTATAAACTCATCGGCCGAGGATTGGCGATCGAAGACCTTCTAGAAAGGGGTTAATGAGATCCTACCTATGTGGACACTACCCTCACTTTATTTCAACGGATAAGATCTTGCCACACATACAATTTCAAAAAAAAATCATAGACAAATCTTGATCATCCATCTTATCATGAGGACAATACCCACATAAATAGGATGAAATAAAGCCTAGAAAGGAATGGTGACTCAGCACCTTTCTCTGCTTGTGATGGTAATGCAACACAATGAAAACTATAATTAAGAGACGTATGTCGGAATCAAACCTGCCAAAGAATACAAGTCACGCATTCGAGATAATGAAATAAGGAAAAAAATCTCTGAAGTCCCAATTTGTTCACTACCAACACGGAAATAGTAATTTAAATTCTACCGAAAAGATAGACAAAAAGGATGATCCATCAGTTCAAAACATTCGAGTAGAAGTCGGCTTCATATGGAGATTTGAAAAGGGGGATTTCCTGAAAGGAATTGTCGGCCGGCACACGGGGATGATGCAGTCCGGTCATCCAGAATTCTGAAGAAGAGAGAGTTATGGCTTCTGGTTCGCCAGAACCCCACGAATTGCTTGACAGAAGAGAGAGAGCATGGTGATATTCTGGTGCAGCATCTGTGTGGGAAGTGATCTTGGAACCTGAACCAGCTAAACTGCATAAATTATCTGAAACATCATTTTAGGATAGCCCTGATTTGGGAAACCAACCTGAGTTCAAAAACCCTGAAGTGGAATTCTTGGATGCCAAGAATCCATTGGTGGCATTACCGTGTGGCTCATCAGTGCCTCCGTCTCCAAGAGACTTCGAACCATATCCTTTAGTTATGGTGAACTCCGAGCTATTCCCCATGGAATTTGCAGGGATTCTAGGCTGAATAAATGGAGCATTGTTCAGTAGAAAACTTACCTGTTGCCTTCTTTCTGTGCCTGGAAATTGAAATCAAACAGAACCCTATAAATTGAGCAAATTTTGACAGAATCCATTCGCAGACCACACAGTTTTCAACTTCTCTTACAATACAAGTTGATTAAACTTCAAAACATAAATTGAAGTACAATACCATATCGGATGGTTTCCTTATGCGGCTTGCGGCGCCTGGCGTTATGATCAGAAAGCCTTCTTCGACAACTGCGTTTCTTTTCATCAAATTCGGACAAACCATGGAACCTTCATACAGAAACAAGAATTCAATCTACTCACATTTGGTACAAGACGTGCAAGAAATGGACGAGAGTCAGGGATGTGGAAAACATTTTGAAGTTAATGTACACCTGCTACACTGCTGGCAAAATCGACGCTCATGGCCTCCAACAAAAACCTTTGGGCATTTGGAATGGATTTCACAAACTCTGTGCTTTTGGTGATATTCTTTAGCCATCGAAAGATCAAGATTGCAGTCCTCAACTTGGCAACGTGGTATTGGAGCATTCTGACCAGAAGATCTAGTTTTCTTGGGTGTAGGTGTATTCCAGGATGGAGTAGGCATCGAAGATAAGGATGTCCTACAATTTCCTCCGCCTCCACTGTTCTCAAAATAAGTCCGTTTACCGAGTTTCAGACCAATCAATGGTTCCACGGAATCAACAGAAGCTCCCATATGTGGAGAAATCCCACAAGCCTCCGCTCCTTTCATTTCCATTTTCTGGCCAAAATTTCCATTAGAACACTCAAATTTCATGAACCTGAAGCTATCCTTAGTAGAAGAGTCGGTAGAAGCCGATGCGGAGCTCTTCGCTGAAGAACCATGACCACCATCAGAGCCAGATGCACCACTATTCCCACCTCCCCATGAGAGATTGAATGATCCAGCATCGATTTCTCCATCATCAACAATCATCCAATCCGCTAACTGGAGCTTCTTGGGACTGTCAATTGGTTTCCAACAAAAAGCAGCCAAGTTTTCGCGGTCCCACTTTGTATTCCAATCCATCTCAGAACAGTAGCTCCTCAATCAGTTTAAACAATTGTTCTTGCACATGGAGGGCATTTATATAAACTGACTCATGATTAGAGAATGAAAAACAGAGCACAATTAGAAAATGTTCAATGAAAAACAGAGCACAATTAGAAATATGAATCCCTTTGGCTTTCAATGAGAAAAAAGAAATCATTTATCGCCACAACATATATACATGTTAACTCCTCCATCCACTAAATCTAAAGAACAGTAACACAAAATAAAACAAATAAATCGCTAAAAAACAAGCTGTTTGTCTATAACATTAACATACTTAACAAAAAAGATATACCAATAAAATAAGAAATATATATATGGTCCCCACCTAGGGTTTGTTAGTTGAATCAGTAACCTAAAAATAGAAGGAAAAACTTTTTAGTTCCACTCAGAGTGTCTTTTCCGAACGATAATCAAAAGGAAACACCATTAAAGCACACTGCTGCCACAAACCCACAAGCTCAACTACGTGGAAACACCTCAGACACCACCTCCATCAAAAAGAGAAAACAAAAAATAAAATAATAACAAACAACTCAAAGAACAAATATTTTTCCCTTTCTACAGAAAACCCTTCATTAATAACCGATTTTATTCCCATCCCTCGGGAAAAAACAAAGTCATTTCCGTTACCCATTATCATCACGGCAACAGGGGTTTATTTAATCGGCTGTACATGAATATAAAAAGCCAGCAAACAGATTAAACGAAAAGGATAAGCGAATTTTTACCCGATAAGGAATGGTAGTGGATTGAAAGATGATTAAAAAGAAAAAGAGAAGCGAAAATCAAAATTTGTTAAGATAAGGGGAAAGGAGAATGTTCAAAATGATTTGCTTCACCAAATGAAGAAAGTGAGAGTGAGTGAGTGAGTGAAAAATAATGCAAGTGCGAGGATTTGTTTATATTGGTGGGACGGGAAATTTAGGATATAAAGTTTGTCTTGGTTTTATTTTAAAGAGTAGGTCAAAATACCATTTTACTCTTCGGTAAAAACATTAAGTTCGAAAAAAGATAAAAAATTTTGATGAAAATTATTTAATGTCGTCGACATAAGTGACCCTTTGAATGATCTAATAAGGTTATGATACTTTCCCCTATTTTTTCTTCAAACTCGTTCCGAACCGAACTGACGTTCTTGTTGAAATATGTATTCAACAAGTCAATTTATATGTTGAATTTTATAGACTTTTATATAAAAAAAATTATTTTAAAAAAATTTTACATCCAATTATGACATTTATTTTAACTGTATCCTCATGTAAACTGTATAGATAAAGTTTTTGAATATACTATATGTAAGGTTCAAAATACGATAACGTAACTCAACTGCATGTAAATCTAGAAAAAATGGAAAATACTTATTTAAATTATTTTAATTGCATTAACTGAATGTGACAGGTATGTTTACATGTTTAAAATAGAGTTTTCTATTAGAATGCATAAAACTATATTTTTAAAGGTTATTCGAGACGCTATCGAGTAATGGAGATCAGGGGACCATAGGAAAGAAAAATATTTTTATTAAATTATTATTTTTAATTATTTAATATATAACATATTTTAAATGGTATTTTCGGAAATGGTGGTTTTTGAGATGATTTTACGCGCCAAGTCGTATTTTAAACCGTTATTCGATTTTTGACGAGCCGATCCGTATTTTAAACCGGTATTCGATTTTTGACGAAAATGTGAGATTTTAAGAACATATTAGTATTTTCGAAAATTTCTCTAAATAAAATATTTTAACCTACTAACTAATGGGTCTATTATACCCAAATTATTGGCCTAAAACATATATCTTATTATTTATATCAAAACAAGCCAAAAAACCCTAACCTATACACTCAAAACACACGCACACAAGCCTCAAAAGCACTAGTACTCTCCCTCCCACACAGAGCCACACACACAACACATTTTCAAGGGAAATCATGTGGACTTTGAAGGAAATTCCGCAAGCTTCTTCCCCCATCTCGCTGTCCAACGTTACTCGCATCTCAAATTATTTTTCGAGCGTAAAATACGCAAATACACACCTTAATCTTCATTCACTCATCGTTCATACCATATTATATGTATTGATATATGTTTGCATGAAAAATATGATGCACCATCTTATATTTTCATTTTTATGGCATAAAATGAACAAAACTAGAGTTTTCATCTTTTAAAACTCTTGCTTACGATGCAAAAAATGGCTGCCATGATAGGTCTATGTGAAAGACAATTTTCAACATGTTTAAGGATCCATAGATGCATGTTTAAGGGCAGGACAGTAGGGATGGAAGAGCTTAAGGAAAATGGGTTTTTTAGGAACTAGGATTTGCGTTTTTGCTCCTAGGAAGAAGCAGGCTGTTAGCTGCTGTAAGGACGAGGTCATTGGTCCTAATAGGGTCTATTCATGGTCCTAGAGGGCTCGAGGGAAGGTTGGTGCGAAGGCTATGGCTGAAACGTGAATATGGGGGAGTCGCGCAAGGTAGGTCACGGGGTCGAGGGATGTGGGTTCGTGAGCTTTTCGCAACTGGCAGTAGCCATAACCCTTTATAAGAACATCACTCTGATATCAACTATAACGTACCGTATTTTTAAACATACTTAAAATTTGCGGGAAAAAAAAATTTCTTAAAAAAAATTCTCATTCAAAATGCCAAATAATTAAAATGTTTGAACAAATATTTGTAATTGTAGACAACTTGAAACAAGTACTTGTTTAAAACATCATAAAGTAATTCGTTAAAAAAAGATCAGGGTAAACAATTTTATCATGCATAAAAATAAAATCCTTGAAAACTAAGGCGGCCTCGGGTTAGTCTACTGCACAGTCCGAGCCAACTCACTGATCCCTGTCTCTCGTCTCCTAATACTCATCCTCACCTGCATCGATCAAGTCTAGTGAGTTTAAAGACTCAACATGTATAAATTGAGAATAACAAGTAACGTATAATAAAACCACATGAATTTTAAAGTAGTACATACGTAATTTAACTTTGAACATAATTACATAACCATAGACGTGTCATCGATTAATAAACATTTTCATAAACGTACTTGCATCATACATACTTAAACCTGAATCATCATCATTTTGCATAGAGATATGTTTCAAAGCAAGTGACCTATAACATAGTGAGCCTGATCAGACTAAACCACGGTACTGGGCTGACAGTGATGTCCACTACCACATACATAAGATCCCTGGTCATACTTTACCGGGTGGATTGGTCCCTGGTCATACTTTACCACTTTCCAATCCTGATTAAAACCTGGTCATACTTTACCGGGATGGAGAGGTCCCCGGACACGTTTTTCCGGCTTCCAAACCCGTTCATATTTGGTCACAAGACAATTAGCATATCTCAAAAACGTAAAATATTTTCTTTTGCACGTCGAGCATACTTACATAGCGTTGAGGGATTCGTTGGATCTCGCTTGGGCTACTGCTGCACATGCTAACACGTATTTCAAGCAACTCAAATTTCATAACTTAATCATACACATAAAACTCTTCACCGTAAGTAAAATAAATAACTTATGAATTTCTAGAACAATCGAGACTTCACCATGTTAAACATCATACTAAACATGACATCGAACCCCAAACCAAATCCTGATGTGAAGTATGAACATTACCCAAGCAATGGAAAACTCGAACCCCGTTTAAACCGTTACTCAAAGATTCCCATTCAAGGCTCGTAACACCTAGTCTAACCCTCATCAATCTTGGACATAACGACGTATTAATACACAAATGAAGCAATAACATTTAAACTTGAAGCTCGAAGATACCAGAACCAGCGCCTAGGCGCTAAGGAGTAGCGCTGTTGCGCCTAGGGGTATAAGATGACATTTTGAGGTTTGGTTTGCGCAGGGTTAGCGCTACACCGCTGCATTGTGCAGCGCCACGACACTGCAGGCTAGCGCCAGTGTCGTGGCGCTGCACAATGCAGCGCTGTAGCGCTAACCCTGCGCGAACCAAATCTCAAAATGTCATCTTATACCCATTCACTTCCCTATGCCTTCTAATGCAACTAAACCCATCCCGACTCGAAACGAAACACGAAAGATGACTGATCGCAACACATGATATATCCTAACTGCAGAAATGACCACTCGGCGATTCCCAACGAAGCTTGCAACCACATAAACTCAAGAAACATAAAGAACATATTTTAAAAAAAAAAAATGTCACAGTTTGAGCAATCACACGAAAATAATCATAACTCACTCGTTTCTTATCAGAAAATTACAAATTTAATGTAAAATCAAAGGTATCAAAAAGTACTACGTTTTTATATGTTGAAAGCTTTCCAGAAATGTCGATCGAAAAATTCACAGTACTCGAAATGACAGCAGACTCGTTTTTGATATCTAAAATTTTTATCCAAAATCGTTTCAAAGCATTTTTGCTCAAAATTTTGCACAACATACATGGATTTTTCATACAATACGCATCAAAATACTTACTACAACAAGATCAATGCAAAAATAAAAGAATATACATGCCTTTTCGTCTAAACGCTCGAAGATAACGAATACCGACGCGATGGATCACGGGGGATGAGCGGGAGACGATTGCTACATGTTTTCTTGCTCGAAAATGAGTGAAAATCTTCAGAAATTTGCAAGGAAGAAATGACTGCTGAAATAACCTAAGAACCCTAGGTTTTCTGCTCCAAAAAGAGTCAATGCAAGGTGTGTGAAATGTGTGTGCTGATGGTGTAACCGATGGAGTGTGTGTGTAACGTGTGTGTGTGATTAATTAGGGGAAATATTGCTTACTAAATTAATTAACATGCTAATTAAAATACTAACCCAATACTAACTTTACTAAAATCCCCTGTAAAAATGAAATACACATGTGATAAACTTTAAAAATTTAAAATCTTACAATCACCTAATAAATTAAATTAGACTTTGAAATGCTAAAGTTTCATAAATAATTTAAAATACCAATTTTATTGACATGAAATAAAATTCCACATTTTCATAAATCGCCTAAATCATCATCGGTCTCTTTTTCCGATCCCGCATCGAATATTCGCCTGAAATATTAAACTCGAGAAAGATATTTTAACGTGCATAAAATTTACATGTAATAATTTAAAATAATGCAAATCATAAATCATTCATCAGTTAAAAATTATTTAAAAATTTAAATTAATAATTCAACAATTTAATAAAGACATGTGTTTACGTGTATTGATTTTGAGCTTTACAACAATAATAAACGTTGCATCAATGTTTAAAGCCAAAATGTTCCAGAATGGCTGTTGGAAAGTACAAGACAAATATCGAGGAACGGATTCAAAATGCAATGGATATAATAATTGAGTCTCACTGTACGATTAAACTTCGCGCCTATAAATAGAAGACGAAGATTAGTGAAGATAAAAGAACAATAAGAGTGTGTGAAGAAGAATGGCACGCAAAAAGTCTCATCAGCTTACAAAAAGCAATCAGCACAGTTGTGAGGGAACACTTCAACGTTTTATCATCTTAGTATAGAAGTTCTTTTCCTTCAGTGAGTGAGAACATCTTTCCGATGTATTCATTGTTCAGTTCTCACACACTCACATATATCAGAATGTAGAGCTTTCAAAGATCAGTTGAGTGAGTCTTGCACAAAGACGTAAAATTTGTTTATGTAGTCTTTGACACACAGACATTAAATAAGTATTAGCTGGAAGGTGATGCCTTCAGTCTAGGCTAGAAATTCAGATTAGGCAGTAGTGTAAGTCCTAAGCTGATGTGGGTTTGTACAAAGTGTTGTATAAATCAAAGTCTTCTAGTGTTTCCTACTCGAGGAGGTAGAAGGGTGACGTATGAGCATTTGAAGTCTCCAAACATCCATAAACATATCTTATGTGCTTTACAGTTTAACTATCGTTTTCAAACTGATTTGATCAGTTCGAGCTGTTATCAGTTCAGTTCTTACCAAAGTAGAACTGATATATGCAAGAACCGATCTCCCTTATATCACTTAATCAGTTTACACAAGTTAAAAGCTTTAAAACTGATTAGCTTCCTTAACGAAAGATTATTTTGAGTATTTTTCGCTTGGTTTAAAACCGAACTCAATCTAATTCATCGATGTTGACATTCTTAGAACACGAGCTATTGCAGCTCATTGAGAATATTATGTTTGAAGCAACCTCAAGATGCCCGAACCGATCCATCAAACTTTGTTATTAACTATGTTAATTTCATATTGACATCTATATTCCTAAATTCATCTTTTTGAACATTTAATTATTTTTATTCCCTTTTCAAAGGGACAAATATAATTTACCGTCTAATATTGATTTAAATATTCCTATAAAAAATCTAACATTAAACGATAGATGCATGCAATTGTTTTTTCAATGGCTTCAATGAGATTATATGCCTTGTTAACTATATAAATATTCAATATCTATTTCATATGATCTTAATCAAGATCCCCTCTCCCAAATAAGACTGTCACGATTATTTTTCAATCAATCTATGACCATTAAATTTAAACGAAGAATAATTCATAATACTAAATCAAACCGTCAAAAACATTGTTTCAAACTGAGTTATGTCGTTCTCCTATAAAATAAATTTAGTTTGTGAAAAGAATATGAAATCATATTCTTCAATCTAAGCATGAATATAGAGACAAGGAAGATAAACATGAATGATGGTTTCACCGTCATAGGATGCAGCCGTTTTCTTGCTTTAATTTCATCTTGGGTCATCTCGCTATGCGCTGTCAAAATCTGCTCCAAAAGTCTGATTAAAAAACCTGTAAAATTGTATATATCCTCTATTTAAGCCCTAGATTCCTATTTGAAATAAAACTGTGAGACGCACAGTGATGGCTCGTTGTAAATCGGCGAGGGATCCCTGAACTTGTTGTCTCAAATTTTCAGTTCTGACAGGCGCATGATCGCCAAATTTTAGGCGCTGGATGGCCGAAATTTCTGTTTTGGTTTTCCAAATTTATAATTTGTTCATTCCATTCCTCGGTGCCTCCTTCCTTTCTTTCAACTCTTTTCCATGCCCTTTTAATCCTACAATGTATTTATAATCTCCAACAAGAGACAAAAACAACTAACAAATGCATAATTTTGCTCGAAAACAAACATAATTCAAATCAGAAAAGTAAAAAATATAAGTGAAAAAGTGGTATGTATCAATATCTCCAAACTTGATTTTTTCGTAATCCCGGGCAAAAGAAAAGAAAACAAGAGAAAATGAAATTAAAAGAAACTAGTGAATGATTCTGGTCATGAAATAAGTTAATCACAACATGTCTCATAGATAAATAAAACAAAATCCAAGGTTTCAATTTGAGTATTCATCACACTTATCTCAAGAGTTCCCCCGTGTTGTTTGGCCACTTCCACTTGACTATTTCAACATCTGAAGAGATATTTATGTAGCCAGTGAACTTCACAAACTCGTGTATCACTCAAATTATTTTTCAACTTCCACTAAGAAATTTATTATTCACAAAAATAAATAGGTCTTTTTGGCGATCAAGGAATTTAAGAAATTCGCATGATATGACCGACCAAACAACCAAAATTTATCAATGCCATGAGACACGTGTGATATGATCATAATTCATATTTATTAAACAAAAATCTAAGTGTCCATAGTCTTAACCCTTGTAACATACTCCAATAGTATATATATTGTATGAATGTGACTCTGTCAATAGGAATTATTAAACTTGTAATGTAAAGTTTCGCCTCGTGGCTACAAAAAATGAGTAGGAAGACAAACAAAAGAGCAAGTTAGATGCTATTTTTTTCACTCTCCCATTCACTTTCCATGTTCTTCTCATTGTACTTCATCATTTATTCTTCTTCATTGACTTTCTCCTCCATCTCAACAAATTTTTTCTCATAGATAATCTTTTTTTTGTCCTCTTCTTTCAGCTATGTTTGTTGTACTGGTAGGAAATGATGTATTAGGCTTCGAGTAAGGTAGTTGATTTGGGATTTTCGAAAAAGTTATGAATGGGGCTCATTCATTTACTTGTGTATACGCGATTCGATTTATCAATAAGATCAAGGGGGTGACGGGCTATAAAATGATGCTATTTTGTGGTTCAAAAGGATCAAACATATAAACAAATTTCCTAACTCATTCCCCTAAGCCACATATCATCCATATATCCCCTCGAAAGATATTCAGGCAAGTTGTAGACTACTCTAAATTCACCCTCAATTCATACAGACTCGTCAGTATGCTCAAATATATCTCGAAGCAAATATGGGCAATATCAATACTATATAACGGCATAAAAATACGTAAATCGCATATCTCATTCATTAAATATTTAAGCTTAAAAGGTTTTCAACGAATAAAATCCAATGAAATCAGCCAATTTTTTGTCTTGAATTTCTGAAATAAGCACTCGTGTGCTAGAACGCCCGGAATTGGGTTCTGGGTCGCCCAATTTTCTGTCTAAAATTTTACAAATTACCTATCCACATAAAAAAAATTTCAGCCTTATTTCAATTTTTAAGACATGAAAATGAACGATTAATGCTAAAAAAATTGAAACAAAAATAAATAAAAAATTCAGGAAATAAAACTGTTGGGTTGCCTCTCAAAAAACGTTTTATTTAAAAACATCAGCCATAATCTTCTTAGTTTGTCAATTTGGTTCACTCAGGTTCAAATTCTCATCTCAAAATATGTTTTCATACCACTTCTTAGTCTATTTCTTGTAAATTTTGACCTTTTCATAAGCATCATTATGGAACTTCTTAATCTCCATTCACCTCTTTTGATGCATCCTCTAGTAATTCTTCTTGTCTAACCTCAGACCCTTATTCTTTTGGTAAACTTTAAATAGATAGAAATTGCTCTCTAAGGTCCTGATATATTGGTGTATCGTTTTCTTGTACGTACATCAAAAGTACACCAAATATCTCCATCCGATGACCCTCGCGGAGCTAGTGAACGAGTCAAAGTGTAACACTAGTATGTAGAGCCTTTGTGTTGTTCCATGTCATAAAGACTAATGGTGTACAAACATAATCGCGAACTTATACACTCGATAAATGATAATAACTTGGAAAGTCCTCCACAAGATAGTTGTTCAGTTAACCGATCATATGAGCACTCATCTTGTATGATCGAATATCTTCATGTTCCTACCAATCAAACGTGGCACACAATATCATATATACTAGTCTCGAGCTCGAGCAACATTTATCCTTATTTTTGACACCTGAATCGATCAGTAAAAATTTATAATATACATTAACTTTAAATGTGTTTCATGATCGCCACCATATGTACGACCTCATTGTACCATAGTAAATTCAAGGTCTTTATTTTTACAACATGTGTGGATATACAGGTAAAGTAAATTGCAGAATGTATTAAAAGTAAAATATTATTAAATAAATATTTTTGGTAACATAAGTGCAAATAAAGTTCATGCCTACATTTGGCTTGTTGGACATCTACTCTAATAATCTCTTACTTGTGTTACAACCAACTATTCATAGAACTTCATCCCATTGATTCGCTATGCTTCTTCATGATTCATAACAAAAGCAAATTCATCGATAGTGTTATCGAATATAAGGTTCTAACTCCTTGATACCTATTTGAGACCATAATCGATATTTGAAGTTTGCATACTTTATATTCACTTCCCACTGATGTGAATCTTTCAGGTTGAGATAGGTAATTTTCTTCCTTAATATTAACATTAAAGATTTTTGTTAACATCAATTTGTCATATTTCATAGTCATACAATACTTCTATGACTAAAAGAATCTTAATTGACTTGAACATTATGATTGGAGAAAAATTTTCCTCACAGTCAATTTCTTTCCTTTGAGTATATCTTTTATCTACTAGTCTAGCCTTGAAGGTCTACATCTTCCCATCGGATCCAAGCTTCATTTTGCAAATTCATTTGCATCTTATGAGAAAATTCTCTCAGGTGGATCCGCTAAGGGTCAAACTTGGTTCGAATACATGAATTTAATCCCAGACTGCATGGCTTCAAGCCACATGGATGAATCAGCATTAGAAATCGCTTCCTGAAGTTCATTGGATCACATCCAGGGTTAGGCTGATATTGGACTTCTTCAAGAAGTAGGCCACAACTCATAAGTGGTCTGGAGATCCTCTCAGATCTCATAGGAGCGTTTACCTCTTCAATTGGCTGTTGGGGTGTGTCTTCTACAATTTTATTCGTGGGTATTTCTCTAATCCCTCCGAGTTATAATCATCTCTTATTTTCTATCTAATAAAAATTCATTATATAATAATGTGACATTTCATGAAACAAACACTTTTGTTTCCTTAGAATAATACAAGTAATAACTAACAGAGTTATTTGGATACCCTCCACGAAGTAACACAAAACTGATCAAATATTGAATTTGACTTCTACTATCTATTTCACGTAAGCAGGACATCCTAATATTCTTATATAAGAATATTTGAGACACTTTCTCATTCATCTCTCTTATGGTGCCTTCTTCACTGCATGCGTGTGGACATTTTTCAATGACATTGCCACAATTTCAACTGCATAACTCCAAAAGGATGACAGAAATTCAGTGAATCTCATCATAGATAAAATCATTTTCATTACTGTTTGATTACGATGTTTTAACGCACCATTGATTTGTGGCGCATCGGGAGGAGATCGCTGTGAGATAATCTCATTCTCTTTTAGATAGTCTTGGAATTCAGTACTCAAGCATTATTCACCATGATCAGAGCAAAGTGTCTTGATATTTTTCCTAATTTTTTCTCTACTTTTTCTTTGTATTCTTTAAACATTTCAAAGGTGAAACGTTCACTACTCGTTTTTCTTTCAAATATGCTAGAATTTTTTTTTCATCCATACTTTTGGCATACATATATATATAAATATTTTTGCTATTTAAATCAAACCAACCTATTATTTGAATCCCAAAAAAATGCAATTCAAAACATGAAATCGTAAACGTCAACCAAACCTAAACTAGCATTTTCTTTTAAAATAAAGCATAAACTCTTTAAATCCTCTCAAAATGTCATTAAATCTTTAAAGTAAACTTAAATCATAAATGTAATTGCAGAAAACTAGCGACGGTCCTCGGGTTATGTGCACCTTCAGTCCAGCTAGTTCAACCATCAAGTCCTCCATCAAAATCATGTTCACCTGCATCGATCACAACTAATCACTATATTGACTAAGAAAACCTTAACCATGATAGCAAGTAATACATATATATTCACAAGAAATAATGAAAATACTTTTAATCAAAATAGCTTTTCATGTACATAAATTTTAAACATTTTTCTTTCATCATATACTTTTCTTTACTTTCATCATATACATATACGTTTCCTTTTTATTGAATTCGAATCCTTAATTGTGACTTTCGTATTATTTATAGGTCGATGGATCCATCTATGTATAACCATGGTACCAGGCGACGGGGACATCAGCGACACTCTCATCCGTCAACTGAGCCTTGGCCTTACATATCATCATATCATCATATTAGTCACAATCAATTCACCTCATTAAATCTTTCATATTTCCATCACGTATAAAAATTTGTGCATATATAAATCATTTTTCTTTTTAAACCAAGCATTCAACATGCCTTTTAACATTAACGTTTCATCATAAAATTCCATAAACATTTGAAATAAATATTTTAACATTTATTATAGCATTCAGGGCACTGTCAGGACGTCTAACATTTTTCAGGTGTAAAATGACTGCTTTGCCCCTGAAACCCTAACTTTCTCAATTTATCCTTAGACCTTAAAAAGACGACCCAAATCCATCCAAACTTAACATAACACCTTAAAATACGCTCATAAATATTTATTAGACGTAAACTTAAGCTCCTCGACTAATTTCCTAATTTTTTAAAACTTAACCGTACGTCTCGGTTTTGACTCTCCTCGACTAATTTCCTAATCATTTTAAAACTTAACCGTACGTCTCGGTTTTGACTCGATTCGACTCAAAACTTAATCAAATCTTACCAAACTTGAACCATAACTTATTCACACCCAATCATACCATATACAATCCAAATCATGCCCATTCAAACCCTTAAAACAGCCTAAACCACTACTAAAAATTATGTCCTCCTATCTTCGAACCCTAACTTGACCATCCCCTGCAACCTTCGACTCTAGCCCTTAGCCAACCCGTCCAGACCCATCCAAATGCATGCAAATCTAGGAAAATGAAAAAATGACCAATTAAATTTGTAACGTCCGAAAAACCAACCTACATAAACCACATGCATACAAAATTATTTTATTGCTTAATTGTTTTAATTAATTTATTTTAAATGCTAACATGGTATTTATTATTATGATTAAATGTATGATTGCATGATTAAATTATAATGTGACATTATTTCATGAAATTAAGGATTTTACCCGAATATTCGATAATAGGCAGGGAAGAGGAGACCGGGGACGACCAAGACAAGAATATGTAATTTTATTTAATTAATGGCAAGGCTTCCTAATATGATTAAAAATGATTTAATTTTCCTAAAAATGTTGGAGTTCAAATTATTTTACGAGCCGAGTTTGATTTTTTCCGAGAAGCCGGTTTTGGGCAAACAAGGAGTTTTAAAAGATCAAAATATTATTTTATGAAAACTTATTTTATAAACTTTTATGTTTTAATTAATTAAATGTTATTGGGCCCAATTTAATGATTTAAAGAAGTCTCAATTACCCTTAAGTTTGAAAGCCCAAAACCAAAGTCATTAACATTTTAATTTATTTATAAATAAGTGTTCTAGGTGTTTTAAATCTCATAAATATCCTCCATCAGCCGTAATTCACCCTTCACACACCAAAAAAATTTCAAAATATTGGGGAGAAGAAAAGCTTGTGTTCTTCGTCGTCCAACGTCGCACCCTCGTCGAAGATCGTATATTCGAGCGTTATAAACGCAAAGACACGTTACTAAACTCTTTTAAACATCATACAAATCATAATATATGCATGTTAATTGTTTATGCATGAAAAATATTGGTGTCCGATTATTTTACGGCGGGATATGTATTTTTCAAAGTTTCAATGATTTTACGTTTATTTGAAAAACGTTTTTGATTCTGACGTACACGCTGCAAATAAATGATAAATTATGAATGATTTATATCCAAAACATGATAAAATAATTGAGAAAACAAGCCTGGAAATCGTGGGCTAATTCAGAAATAGGAACCGGGAGTTTTTTTGGAGTCTTGTGTGCATGTTATGGTTCAAGGGGCTCGTTTCTTTGCATGGGGTCTTGGAGCTCGACCAGGGCTGGGGGTTGGGTCCTAAGGGTCAGGGCTAAGTCCTAGGAAGAGTCCTAGCATGGCTAGGACTCGTGGTTCAGGCTGGGAAATAGTCCACGAAAGCTAGGATTCTCCCCAAGCCTTCTCGCGCACGGCTTCTGTACCAAGGGGCTTCGGCTTGGTAGGGGCTGGTCTAGGTGGTCTGGGGGATGGCTTGGGACGGTCCAGAGATGGGTAGGAAGGGTCAGGGCTCGTGGTAGCTCGAGGAAGAGCCCACACGAAGCAACACACGCACGCACACACGCAGGGAGGGGCACGCGAGGCTGCTGTCTGGTGCAGGGCTTCATGCGTGCGGTCAATGGCTGGGCTAGGTCTGGGTAGGGTCAAGGCATAGTCCAGGGATGGCTAGGATCAGGTGGGCTCGGTGGTTAAGGGCTGGAAGAGTCCTAGAGTCACAAGGAGTTATATGCGTGAGCCTCATCTATGCGCAGGTTCTGAAGTCAGTTTCCAGCAGGGTTTGAGCGAGCTAGGGCTAGGTTCAATGGGTCAGGGTTGGTCAGGAGGGTGCCTAGGTGGGTTGTCTCGGGTTTGTCTTGAAGTGGCTCGGGCGTGGATCGAGTATATTGGGAGATGGCTCGGGTGGTTCGTTAAGATGTCAAAAACGAAAATTAAAAGACAAAAATTGGAACCATGGGTCAACGGTGGGGTTCATGGCTCCCAAGGGTGTAATAAATAATAAAAATGTTATGTTCAAAATTTGGGATCAAAATAATGAGTTTTGGATTTATCCTTGATTTAATCGCCGCACGAAACGTTAATTAAAGAATTAATTAAAAAGCCTAGTTTTAAGCTTTATAAAATTATGAAAATTTTATTTAAGCTTAAATAATTATTTAGAATAATTCCATGTCAGTAAAAGTGAGAAAAAGATAAAATTAGAGAATTTTTACCTTTAGGGGCAAAACAATAATTTTTCACTTAGAAAAATATTTAAACGCTTGGCAGCGTCCCGAAGGATCATAATGCATGTTAAATGATATTTTATGATTTAAAAATGTGATTTTGATGAAAATATGTTATTTTACGATTTATTATTAAGCTGTGCAATTTCTACTGTTTGAAATGCTATTTTATGCTTTTTAAAGAAAGGAAAATTATTTTGAGGCATGTGAATTGACTGTGACATATGATATCTGATTTGTGGGGGATCCGTTTTAAGAAGGAACGATGAACTTGCAATTTTATGGGGATGTCGTGAGGGGAAAAGGCCAAGAAAGAGCCCATTTATGTGAGAATGCCCCAGAGGGAGCCCATTTATGGGAAAATGCTCAAGAGAGAGCCCGTCTATGGAAGAAGACCCCCGAGGAAGCTCTGACGATTGTATTTCCATGTGGAGCCTAGTGCACACCCCATAGGCCATGTGGAGCTGAAGACTGATCAGTCGATCGAATGATAAAAGCTAGTCACTTTTAAGGATCAAACTTCATCCGAAATAATATATGATTGAAAATTTATGATAAAAATGATTTTATGATATACGATTCATGATGATGATTAAAGCTAATTTTAAAATGATTTATTTATACTCAAAGCTTATTTTTAAATGATTTTAAAGGATTTATTTATGCTTAAAATTATTTTAAAATGATTTTACGATTTATGATTTAATTATGCTTAAATGATTTTAAATTGTTTATTTATGTTCAAAAGCTATTTTAAATAAAAGTATGATTTTAATGCATGTAATTGTATATGTACTATTTGCTATCCATGTTTAGAACATGCTGAGATTTTCGACTCACTAGGTTTGTATGATGCAGGATTTGATGATTTATGGGAGGTGCTGACGATTGAGTTGATCGAGTCCAGCAATACACACCCGAGGACCTTTATGTTTCCGCACTAGCTAGATGGATTTATGATTTAAAGATTATGTCAATGATTTTATTAAAGATATTTTTATGCTTTATTGTTAGTTGATCTTCTAAAGGTCGGTTAAGATGTTTTGTTAGTTGATGATTTAAGATTTATTTTATGTACCTGATATTTAAATTGTTAAATTATTATGATTCATGATTATGTTAAATCATTTTATTTAGTAATTTAGAATTTATGCTTTAAGATTAGAAAAAAAATCGAGGTCGTTTCAGTTGGTATCAGAGCCAATGTTTTTTCCAAAAGATTGTATACTGTCACTTCGAGAAGCTCAATAAGTCACGCCTCAATTATGTGAGTTTTACTGCTTTATATTTTATATGCTTATAATTATTTTAAATGCTTATATGATGCATGATATACATGTTAGTTGCATACTGAATGAAAATTGATTAAATGCATGATGGATAGTGGAATTGATTGGGGTATTGAAGAACTTAGAAAAGAGTAGGCTGAATGTTCTATTTAAGATGGATTTAGGAGTCGACTTTGGGAAATTTTGGGTTAGAAATGCAATTTTCAAGATTTTGAGGACCGATTGAAGAGTAAGATTTAAGTTAAAGGGTAAGTTTAATATGAATGAGAGAATCTAAGCTTTGCAATCATCAAGTCAAGCAAAGTTTCGATGACGAAATTCTATTTAAGGGGGGGTTAGAGAATTTTGAACGTCCGAAAAACCAACATACGTAAACCACATGCATGCAAAATTATTTTAATTGCTTAATTGTTTTAATTAATTTATTTTAAATACAAGCATGATATTTATTATATGATTAAATGTATGATTACATAATTAAATGATAATGTGACATGATTTCATGAAATTAAGGATTTTACCCGAATATTCGATAATAGGCAGGAAAAAGGAGACCGGAGACGACCAAGACAAGAATATGTAATTTTATTTAATTAATAACAAGGCTTCTTAATATGATTAAAAATGATTTAATTTTTCTAAAAATGTTGGATTTCAAATTATTTTACGAGTCGAGCTCGATTTTTTTCGGGAAGCAAGTTTTGGGCAAATAAAGAGTTTTAAAAAATCAAAAATATTATTTTATTGAAACTTATTTTATAAACTTTTATGTTTTAATTAATTAAATATTATTGAGCCCAATTTAATGATTTAAAGAAGGCTCAATTACCCTTAAACTTGCAAGCCCAAAACCAAAGTCCATTAACATTTTAATTTATTTAAAAATTACTGTTCTAGGTCTTTCAAACCTCATAAATCTCCTCCATCAGCCGTAATTCACCCTTCGTACAACAAAAAAATTTCGAAATATTGGGGAGAAGAAAAGCTTGTGTTCTTCGTCGTTCGGTCGTCCAACATCGCACCCTCGCCGAAGATCTTATATTCGAGCATTCAAAGGCACGTTTCTAAACTCTTTAAAACATCATACAAATCATAATATATGTGCGTTAATTGTTTATGCATGAAAAATATTGGTGTCTGATTATTTTACGACGTGATACGTATTTTTCAAAGTTTCAACGATTTTACGTTTATTTGAAAAATGTTTTTGATTCCGACGGACACGCTGCCAATACATGATAAATTTTGAATGATTTATAGCCAAAACATGAGAAAATATGTAACATACCGTACTTTTAAACTATTTAAAATTTGCGGAAAAATTAAAAATTTTCATAAATGAATCGTGAACCTTCAAAACTCGATAAAACAACATGTTCTTCCCAAAGTAGTTGTACAAGGATATCAAAGTAAAGTTTGCCAAAAGTATTCATTTAAAATCTCATAACCAGTAACATAAATCAGAGGATTTTTGAACAATCATAAAAACTTAAAACTGGACGGTCCTCGGGTCTAGCCTCCTGCTCAGTCCAAGCCAGTTCCTTGGTCCCCACCTCTCGTCTTCTCAAATGCATCCTCACCTGCATCGATCAAGTCTAGTGAGTCTAAAGACTCAACACGTATAAACTGGAAGTAACGAGTAATACGTAATAAAACCACATGCATCTTTAAAATAGAGCGTACATACTTGAAACTTGAACTTGCACTGAAACTTGAACATACATACATAACATAGACGTGCCATCAACATAAAACTTTTCTTAAACATGCTTGCATACTTGTACACACCTGAACATACATAACTTCATCATTTTGCGTAGAGGCGTGTTTCAAAGCAAGTGACTCATACATAATACGTCTGATCAGACTAAACCATAGTACTGGGCTGACAGGGAAGATCCACTGCCACATACAATAAATCCCCGTTCATAATTTAACGGGTGGATTGGTCCCTGGTCATACTTTACCGCTTTCCAATCCTGATCTAAACCCGTTCATAATTTAACAGGGTGGGGAGGTCCTCGACCACATTCACCGACTTCCAAACTCATTCATAAATTGGTCACATGACATTTAGCATACCTCAAAAACTTAAAAGTATTTTCTTTACACGTCGAACATACTTACTTGGTGTTGAGGGATTCGTTGGATCTCGCTTGGGGCCGCTGCTGCACAAACTAACATGGATTCGCATACTTAACTGGTGTAACTTAGACGTAATAATCATGCTTACGCACAAGCTCATTCATTTCCTTAGGACGTTCTAAGATTCCCTTGACTCGACCTTGTTAAACATTGCACTAAACTAAGATATCGAACCCCAAAGCATTCAACATAAATTTTCCCAAAAATGAAGTACACGGATCCCGTGCCCAGGTCCGGCTCCGGGTCCGTGTAGGTACTGTAAATTGTGTCATGCGGAAAAGGGAAGACACGGACCACGCGCCTAGGTCCATGTAAGGAACCGTGTAGACTCTGTAAAATGACACTTCGGAAGGAACAAAGGCACGGACCCCGTGTCAGGGTCCGGGTGGACGTCCTGTGTACATACTGGAAAAACACACCAAGAGACAAACAAAGGCACGGACCCCGTGCCAGGGTCTTTGTAGAGGTCCGGGTGGCCTCGAATGGACGAATCTGCGGGGAAAACATTACACGGTGCTTATTACCCCAAACCAAACCAAATAGACTATGAATCGATACCTCGAGACCCATCCTAGGACACTACGGTATTGACTCCAACCCATACAAGCCATTAAATTGCCACCAAACTCGACAAACAACAATAAACGACGCAACCCGATATTTCGACCCCGTTTTCTTCCTACGACTTCTAATGAATTCGAATGCCTATCGACACTAACCGGCATACCAAATACCAACCCAACATCATACTAAACATACCTAAATACAGCAACGATCACCCGTCGATCCCCAACGAATCCTGCAACAATAAAACTTCAAGAACACATCAATAACATAATTTTTCAGAAAACGCAGTTTGAGCAGTCCCACGAAAATGATCATAACTCACTCAATTTTATCCAAATATTTCGAATTTTATATCAAATCGAAGGTATCGAAAAGTTCTACGTTTCATATGTTGAAAGTTTCTCAAAATCACGACTGAAAAATCGCAGTATTCGAATATACAGTAAAAACGAGATTTTCAGATCCAGAAGCGTTCAAAATGCGATCTAAACAATTTTCGCTCAAACTTTACACATCACACATGTATTTTTACACATAAAAATAACGCAACACATACTATGACATGATTGACGCAGGAACAACAGATTATACGTGCCTTTTGATAAATAACGTTACCGAAACGACGACTCCGACGCGGGAAGGAAGCGAGAGACGATCCGGGACGAACATGACACTAATTTCTTGCAACGAAATTAAAGAAAAGTTGTTGGAAAAATCGAAGGAGAGGGGCGGCTGATACAAGGTTGAAGAACCCTAGGTTTATTTTCTCAAAAATCTGAATTAGAGTGTAAAGAGTTGTGTGTGTGTGTTTTACGTGTAGGTGTGTGTGTAGGAGTGTGTGTGTGTGTGTTTTAATATAACTAAGGGGAAAGATTGCTTAATTAGGAATTAATAATGCTAATTAAAATGCTAATCAAAATGCTAATTAAAATGCTAATCATAAATTTAAATTCTCACTACTAAGCAAAATCCCCTAATTTAAAATAAAGTGTACATTTATTAAAATTTAAAATTTTTAAAATCCTAAAATAACTAAATAAATGAATTAGGCTTTTAAAAATACTACAACTAAGTAAATCATTTAAAATGCCACATTCTTAACTTAAAATAAAATATCGCGTTTTAACCATGGGTCCACGAGTGGGGTTCATGGCTCCCAAGGGTAGAATAAATAATAAAAATGTTATGTTCAAAATTTGGGATCAAAATAATGAGTTTTGAATTTATCCGAGATTTAATCGACGCACGAAACGTTAATTAAAGAATTAATTAAAAAGTCTAGTTTAAGGCTTTGTAAAATTATGGAAAATTATATTTAACCTTAAATAATTATTTAGAATAAGTCCCTGTCATTAAAAATGCGAAAAAGATAAAATCGAGAATTTTTACGTTCAGGGGCAAAACGATAATTTTACACTTAGAAAAATACATAAACGCTTGGCAGCGTCCCGAAGGATCATAATGCATGTTAAATGATGTTTTATGATTTATAAATGTGATTTTGATGAAAATATGTTATTTTATGATTTATTATTAAGTTGTGCAATTTCTACTATTTAAAATGCTATTTTTGGAAAGTATGTTATTTTATGATTTTTAAAGAAAGGAAAATTATTTTGAGGCATGTGAATTGACTGTGACATATGATATATGATTTGTGGGGGATCCGTTTTAAGAAAGAACGGTGAACTTACCATTTTATGGGGATGCCATGAGGGGAAAAAGCAAAGAAATTAAAGAGCCCATTTACGGGAGAAGGCCCAGAGGGAGCCCATTTATGGGAAAAGCTCCAGAGGGAGCCAGTCTATGGGAGAAGGCCCCCGAGGGAGCCCTGACGATGGTATTTCTATGGTGGAGCATAGTGTGCACCCCATGGGCCATGTGGAGCTGAAGCCTGATCAGTCGACCGAAGGATAAAAGTTAGTCACTTTCAAGGATCAAACTTCACCCGAAATGATATATGATTGAAAGCTTTATGATAAAAATGATTTTATGATATATGATTCATGATGATGATTAAAGCTAATTTTAAAATGATTTATTTATGCTCAAAGCTTATATTTAAATGATTTTTAAATAATTTATTTATGATTAAAGTTATTTTAAAATAATTTTACGATTTATGATTTAATTATGCTTAAATAATTTTAAATCTTTTCTTTATGTTCAAAAGCTATTTTAAATAAAAGTATGCTTTAATGCATGTGATTGTATATGTACTATTTGCTATCCATATTTAGAACGTGCTGAGTCTTTAGACTCACTAGGTTTGTATGATGCAGGATTTAATGATTTATGGGAGGTGGTGACGATTGAGTGGATCGAGTGCAGCAGTACACACCCGATGACCTTTATGTTTCCGCACAAGCTAGATGGATTTATGATTTAAAGATTATGTTAATGATTTTATTAAAGATATTTTTATGCTTTATTGTTAGTTGATCTTCTAAAGGTCGATTTAAGATGTTTTGTTAGTTTATGATTTAGGATTTATTTTATGCACTTGAGATTTAAATTGTTAAATTATTATGATTCATGATTATGTTAAATTATTTTATTTAGTAATTTAGAATTTATGATTTAAGATTAGGAAAAAAAATCGAGATCGTTTCAAAATTATTTTAATGGCATGAGTTAATCGATTTTCAACGAAAATATGAACTTTTTGACAACTCGGCTGATATTTTCACGAACTTTCCTAAAAGAAATATTTTAAATATGCACTAATGAGCTTAATGGACCTAGTATACCTACTAATGGGCCTAAGCTTGCACACTTATGTATTTATCAAAATAAAAGCCTAAAACCCCTACACCAAGCCCTCAAAATCACGTCCCCTTCCCCTCAATTTTACAAGGATTCTCCCCCCCACCCCCAAACTCACACACACACGGGAAATCATTAAGGAAGGCCACTGTTTTGAAGGCAAATCAACCAAGGGTCCTCCGTTCGTCGCCGTTCTTTGCATCGCACGCCATAAATCTCTTTTTTCTCATCTATCACACTATAATACTTGTTTCAATTGTGGTTGCATGGAAAAGATGATGGCATTGCTTTTATTTCATATTTATGCATAGACATGTGATTAATTCATGATTCTTGTTCCAAAACTTGACATATATTTGCACGAAGGGGCTGCCATGTTAAAGGATCATAGAGGGACATTTTTACTTGAGTTTAAGGGCCACACAATGCACGGACAAGGCAGCACAAAAACTAGAATAAGCTGGAACGAAAATTAGCTCTTGATAGCACAAGGGTTCGGTTATAAGGGAAAACCATTGTATGGCTCGGCCCGGACTGGGCCTGGACGTGATTGTGTGTGTGGAGGAGTCCTAGCCTAGCTAGGACTCAAGCTCGACGGCTAGGGAAGAGTCCAAGTGAGCTAGGACACTTCCCAAGGCCGCTCGAGAGTGCAGCTGTGCGTAGGGGTTTGTGGATCGGCCAGGGCTGTCAGGGCTGGTCTAGGCTAGGTCTCGGAGAGGTCCAGCGTTGGTTCAGAGGGTGAGGGCTCGGGTGGTGGCTCGTGCGAGGGGTCCTTGCTGAACTAGGAGTCTATAGACGAGTTGTAGGAAACTAGCGCAGCTTCTGTCTTGTGAGGTGGATTCGGCGCAGGCTAGGGATGAGTCCTAGGGGTCATCGTGGGTCCAGTATGGTTTCTAGGAAGGCTGGTCAGGGGCTGGCTCGGGGTGGCTCAGAATGCGGCTCGAAGGAAAAGATAGTTGGCCCGAGGGAAAATAGGTGAGGGTTCGTGTTGGAACATTTCATGTTCGCAATCTTCATTTGATGTTAACAAAACTTGTTATTGTTTTTTCAACATATTTACTAAGTGTGAAGTTATTAAAACAAGAAGCAAACTGAAACTGAATTCTGCACAAACTGAATTTCTGGCAAGCTTCGATATTTTGATGATATCTCTCAACTGGATTATTCAAATGACAATCCGCCTACTAAGATCATCAGAAAACTCAATTTTGAACAAGTTCTATTTCATGTCATTTGGGAAAATCCGGATGTTATCAAGGTCTAACTGATCGCTGAATTAACAAACTGATTGTGTAGAACCCGAAAATCAGATTACGTATAAGTCATGCATAATTGCTACTATTTAAATTAAAAATGAATTTTTATGAATATATGAGGTGTTTTAATTGTTTTAAAAGTAGATGTTTAGTTTTATCTTTTTAAGATAAATACGCGAGGTCGGACCGGAGTTTGGAGATTAACGATAAGAATAATAATAAGAAAATATTCCTAAGTTTAATTTAAGGCAAAGAATAATTTAATTTAAAGAAATATAATGTTTTAGTATTCATTTAAATTAATTAGAGCTAAGTTATTAAGTAAAGTTCTTTAGGTTAATATTTAATTAAAGCTTAAATAAAAATATGTAAACATATGGGGATGAATTAGTATAATTTATTCAATAAATTAATCATAGAATTTGAATATTTAAATTTGAGGTCATGAATGCCATGCAATAATCTATCCTAAATTTAATGTGTAAATTCACTAAAATATATAATGAGGGTGCTAAACTTTAAGCAATTAAAATACAAGATTTAAACAATAAAATACCATGAAAATTAGTAATAATAATAAGTTTGGGTCCAACATTTAAAATAATTCAAAGGTTGATAACTCTCCATTCAAACCATTTCTAATTACAATTCATGGGGTATTCATTTATCATTTTAAATTCTCTAATGGGTAGCAAATTTAAATGCAATAAAACACCTCATTTCTACTCAACCTATTAAACTAAAAACCGTTGAGAAGGCAGCAAGAATGAGGACAAGAAATCGGCAGCTAAGGGAATGAAAATGCATCTCAAAATTCCATTCAAATTCTCACTGGTAACCCTCAACTAAATGCACTTCAAGACCCATTAATCCCCACTTATAACATTCATCTTCATTATTTACATATCCTACACTAATATGCTCGAAAAATCAGAATGGAACAGCTGAGCAAAAATCGTGAAAGGCAACGGCAACAAGAGAAAAAGAAACCATTCAAAACCATTCCACTCCTTGACTTGTAACTCCTAACTAAATGCATATTATTACCCCTTAACACCTCCTATATCATACACCTTAGTCCCTAACATCATCTATACCCATATGCTCGAAAAACATCAGAAAGGATAGCAGTTTATGATCGAGAACAGCAGCTGTAACAAAGAAAAGAAATCCAACTCGGTTCCGTCGCGTCGTATTGTCGTTTTGATTTGTTTTTTTTCAAAACAAATTCCAGGCATGTATATGTTGTTTCTTTTCTCTTCAATAAAGTCCTATAGATATTTTTAAACCTCCATATGTTCATCATTCACGGAGCAAAACATGAAATTTGACAGCAAACACAAAATGGCATCACAGGTTTCTCGGTTTCATTATTTATGCTTCACGGGTTGAATGTTTTTGTTGATTACAGGGAGTTGCTCGATTCCAGGATCCCAAGGCTGCTTCTAGGCATAATTTAGAATGTGTTAGAGTGTTTTTGGTTCATTTGTTTCAGTCAATACCCTCAAAAAACAAAAGAATGACAGCAAACTCTCTTGGTGTACAGAAATGAGTCACGATTTTGTTATTGATTGGTTAAGGTGTGTATTCGAATCTTGGCTGTCCTAGGGACCGTATCCACGGTTAGAACACTCCCTTAACATGTATAGGACGTGACCAAGGTGTCCTTTCCAAGCTTGGTTCACTGATCCATCAAAATTTTTAAACAACAACACAAGTGCATAATTCGAAATTTCCATTTCCTGTGTTAGTGTGTTTTCGGTTTTGGGGTGTGTTTTGGCTTATGGTTGGCTCCTAGCCCATAGCCATGGTTCATACAACACTCCATCATGTCTAGATCTAGCCATGGTTGATCAAATGACCATTGGAACGACCCAAGATAGTAAAACAAGTCAATACACCACACTACACAACAACGGGTGCTCTCGGGTGGGAGCTGTGATTGCATCAGGAAATGGCTTGGTTTGTGGTTGGCTTTTAGCCCTTAGCCATGGTCCCAGCCATGACTTAAGATGTTGGTAAGAGTCTCTGATTGGTGGTTCAAGCCCCAATGGCCATTAGTTTCATAAATTGATCAAAAGAAGTACAATAGTTGTTGCTGCTATTTCTGGTTTTTGACAGCAACTTGAGCTTCGGTTTTGGTGGTGGTTTGAGTTCTTGGTTGGCTTTTAGCCCACGGCCTTGGACTGGACACTACCTTAATGAGTTAGAAAAGTCATGTTTTTGGCCGTTTGTGATTTGGTCGAGTTTAGAGGTCGTACGAGAAATTACGGTGAAAGGTGCCAAAATGACTTTCGAAAGAGTCTTTTATGTTTTTGGATTCCATTCACCTATTTTCGTGTTTTACAGTTATGATACATATTTTTCAGTATGTTTGGGGTATTTTTAATCATGGTTAAACGTCGGGTTAATGTTGGTTCGGGTTGGTACGAAGCTATGGTTAAAAATCAAGTTGTTGGTCTGAATCGTCTCGTTTTTGGTTCTATTGTTAAAATTTTGTCAATTTAAGATTTATTGCATGTGTTACATATTAGTAGTAAGTCGCAGCAAGCCTGGGAACGATCCAACTCATCCGGTAAAAATAAGGTTATAATTATATTACGTGCATAACAATATAAAATATTTATTTTTGAGAAATATGCTATATGTCTTGTGGCCACCTTACGTTTATGGGTTTGGAAGTCGGTAGGCGCAACCGAGGACCTCTCCGCCCAGTGACTTACGACCGGTTTATGATCATGTATGGGTACGGACATCCAGTCCAAGGGCTGTGATTGATCTCTACCGCCCAGTATACTGTGGTTTAGTCTGATCAGGCGCTCACGTTATGTTATGGGCAACTTGCTTAGAAACATTTTCTCTACCAAAAATTATGATATGATATGACAGAGCTCTATTGAGCAAAGCTGTTACGTATGATTTTCAGATATGCACGTAGATATAATTATTCATGATATGATTTTCACCATACGCTTTACGATACTTTAATTTTTACGTTGCATGCGATTTTATGATATATTTACTTGTTATTCACGATATATACATGTTGAGTCTTTAGACTCACTAGACTTGATTGTTGTAGGTACTGATGAGGTCGAGACGGAGGGCGTAGACCAGTGAGCAATCTTGTGGCAGCAGTAGTAAACCCGAGGACCTCATGATTTAGTTTATGCACTTTTTATCATTCAAACTCGATTTTAACATGTTGGATTATTTTTAAATTGTTGTTTGAAATACAATGTTGGCTTCCGCTGTTATTTTAAAGTTAAAATTATTTACATGTTTATTTTATAAATTGGGCAAATTATTTATTTATTTAGAAAAATTATAATAATTCCGCAAAATTATGAATACGAAATACGGGCCTTTACAGATTGCACGAAAACAGCAATCAGTTGGTATGAGCTGTTGCGGTATTTTGGTCATATCACTCAGTTTGATTATTAGAATGAAGCGATTCAGTATGCGTTGGAAAGATAAGACGATGATCTACAAATCATCTTCAGAAGTCAAAGTTTGAATCGAAACTTAAGATGCTGATAAATGACGATGAAGCTACTATGTCTGCAGAAACTGAAATCAGCTAGGCTGATTTCAGCTGACCAACTGAACTTTACTGAACCAGCTGCTGCTGACCAACTGAAATGAATTGAACCAGCAGCTGACCAACTGAACTGAACCAGCTGCTAACCAATTGAACTGAGCCAGACCAGCTGAAACTGAGCCAGACCAGCTGAAACTGAACCGAACCAGTTGAACTGAACCAGACCAGTTGAACTGAATCAGTTGACCAGAGTTGATCACTCGGGAAAATGTCCAGCAAGGCGAATTTGACAGTTGAAATCTCAGAAACAGTACATAAACTTTCCAAACGATCATATTCTTGTGTCTAACATATATATCATTGTTGAAGCCTATAAATACAACGTATTGAAGATCAAACAAGAGCTTTTGAAGATGATTCAAAGCATGGGTAGTTAGCATGAATAAATCAGCTAGTTGGGAGCGTAAGCCCTTGTGTGAGGATACATTTGAGATGTACACTGTAAAGGATAAATTTCTCACACACAATCACTCACACATATACAAGAGAGTTGAACTTCAGATATTAGTTGAGTGAGTCTTCACACAAAGACGAAAAACAATGTGTTTGTATTCTTTGCATATCAGACATTAAACAAGATGCTGATTGTGAGGTGCTGCCTGCGATCTTGAGTGTAGGAGTTCTAGTTGGGTGCTGCCCTTCCGGAGTGGGTTTGTACAAAGAGTTATATAAATCAAAGTCTTCTAGTG
The DNA here is from genome assembly GCF_025594145.1 of Primulina tabacum. NCBI lineage: Eukaryota > Viridiplantae > Streptophyta > Magnoliopsida > Lamiales > Gesneriaceae > Primulina > Primulina tabacum. Next base: position 27,298,071 of record NC_134563.1, on the reverse strand, counting down.
AATCCTTCCCAAGGTGGAAGAAGAGGTGACGTGGGAGCATTTGAAGTCTCCGAACATCCATAAACAAATTCGTGTCTATTTGTTTAATGCAGGTACTTATCGTTTCCATTGTTTTAAGGATGCATTGTTGAAGCATTTTATGCGTTCTTCAAATACAAAATTATTGCATACCAAGTGTTTGATAAAATGCTTCAGCCAAATTATTTTTTAAATTCAACTTGCATATATTTTAAATGCTTTACAAAATATTTAATCGGTTTCTACGAAGGATTATTTTGAGTGTCTTCCGCTTGGTTTGAAAACCAAATTTGATTTAATTCATCGGTGTTCAATATTTCAAGAACCGAGCTATTGTAGCTCAACGATGATTCCCCTAATCGATCATGTCAGTTCGATTTTAGGATTTAAAGGCTAAAGGGTCGAACCGTGGTCCATGGGGGTCGAATCATGGTTCACGAGGGTACTCTAAGTAATAAAAGTCTATGTTCAAAATTTGTGATGAAAAAATTAAAGTTTGAATTAATTCAGAATTAAAACGCTTCACGAATTAATAATTACGAAATTAAATCGAAAGCCTCGAAGTTAAGCTAAATAAAAATATCTGAAAATTTATTTAAGCTTAAATAATTATTTAGGATGGTCTAGAGTCAATGAAAGCAAGAAGAAGTCAAAATCGAGAAATTTTACGTCTAGGGGTAAAACGATCATTTTACACTGAAAAATGGGTAGACGTCATGGTTGTGCCCCGAATGCGGTAATATATGATAAAATGTTTATTTTTGAATGTTTAAGGAATTTTATGATAAAATTTTAAAGCTAAAAGATATATTGCATGCTTGGTTTAAAAAGAAAAATGATATTTATATGCATGATTTTTACAAGTGATGAAATTATGAAACGTTAGAGGAGGTGAAGTAATTGTGATTATTATGATGATATGATTGGGGATATCGTGAGGGAAAAGACCCCAGAGAGAGCTCATTTACGGGAGAATGCCTCAGAAGGAACCCGTCTTAAAGGGAGTCTGTCTGTGGGCGAAGGCCCCAGAGGAAGTTCGACAATTGTATTTCCATATGATGATGATAGGCCAAGGCTCAGTTGATGGGTGAGAGTCCCGCTGATGTCCCGGTCGCCCAGTACTGTGATTACACGTAGATGGATCCATCGACCTTAAGATGAAACAAAAGTAACAATTAACGATTTGAATTTAATAAAATGAAAACGTATATGATTATGATGAAAAGGAAAATGTTTATGATGAAATGATGAAAGGAAAAATGTTTATGTTTATGCATGTTCATGAAAAGTTATTTTAAGTAAAGTATTTTCACTATTGCATGCGATTGTATATATATTACTTGTTATCAAGATTATGTCTTGCTGAACCACTAGACTCACTAGGTGTAATGGGTGCATGTAACTATGATATTAATGTTGATGGAGGTTTCGATGGTTGATCTTGCTGGACTGAAGGTGCACACAACCCGAGGACCAGCGCTAGATTTTCTGCATTATGATTATGATTATGATTTACGTTTAAGTTTACGTTAAAGATTTTTTTACTACTTTTCTATGATTTTGAGTTGTTTCGGAAAGTATGCTAGAGTTAGGTTGATTTTGATATTGCTAAGTTTAGGTTTGGTAAACGAGTAACTATATTATGGTTTGAATTATTTTCTTTTGAATTTTTAAAGTTAGTTGGTATGGTTTAATTTAAAATGGTGTAAAAGTATTTTACATATATATGTATATGTATAGGCAGAATTTATTAGTATGGAAAAAAATTCTAGTATATTGTAAAGATAAACGAGTAGTAGACGTTTCAGTTGGTATCAGAGCAATGTTCTTGCTAAGGGTTGTGCCACCGCAGTTCCGAAAACCTCAGTCATCAAGCCTTAAATTTGTAAGTTTAAATGCTTTATATGATTTTATGCTTAGCACCTGCATGATGGCATGATTTATATGTTTGAAATGCATGCTTATTACGATTTAATGATATGCATGTTTAAAGCTTAAGGGTAAATGAAATTTATATGCTACATGATTAGAAACCTTAGATTTAAATGCATGTTGGTTACCTTTAGAACTTGGAAAACGTTCAGATATAATGCCTCCTAGACGTGCACCTATTACTGATGGGCAAGCTGAGAATACTGAAAACCGTCAAGAGAATGCACCCCCATCTCCTGATGGGGATGCTGCTCTCCGTGCACTAGAGGGCATGGCATGCTTTTTCCAGCAGCAGTTTCAGCATGCTCCTAGACCACATCATGATATTTATGATCAGTTTCAGAGGCTGAATCCGAGGGAGTTTTCTGGAACTACCGACCCTTTTGCTGCTGAGGGTTGGATTAGATCTCTTGATATTCATTTTCGTTATTTGAATATGGGAGACGCTAACTGAGTGAGGTGTGCTACATTCATGTTTAGAGATGATGCTTCCCTTTGGGGGAAGGTGCGGAGCTTGGGATTGACTTGGCTACACTTACATGAGTTCGATTCAAGGAAATTTTCTATGAGAAGTACTTCACTGCTGACGTTCGAGGGCGATTGAAGAGGGAGTTTATGAGTTTCCGTCAGGGGGACACGTCTGTGGCTGAGTTTGTGAGGATGTTTGAGAGGGGTTGTCACTTTGTGCCCCTCATTGCTAGAGAAGATGCTGAGAAGATGAGGCACTTTATGGATGGTCTTCGACCTACCATCCGTCGTGATGTGATGATGATGCGTCCAATGGATTATGCTGCTGCCACTACCTATGCATATCAAGACGACCAAGCATTGAAAGATATTGATTTTGAGGTGCAGTACAAGAGGCAGCAAAACCAGCAGAGCTCACAGCCGAATCAGAAGCCATACATAGGACCTCCTAAACCTCAAGGGCCACAAAAGCCCAAAGGTCAAGTAAAAAAGCCATGACCACCAAAGCCACCGAAACCTGGAGCGCCAAAACCGGCTGAAAGGCCCCTATGCAAGAAATGCAATCGCCCACATCATGGCAAGTGCATGCGGGGACATACAAGTTCTTCATATGCAATGAGGAAAGAAATAAGGCTGCTGATTGCTTGAAGAAAATAGGACCTATGGTAGGGAGAGCTTATGTTATGCTTGCTGAAGAAGCTGAGGAAGGAGCCATACACGACACTCATCATCGGTAACCTAGTTATTTAACGTTTTTATATTGCCTTTATTGCAAGAAATGTTAAATTGGTTATGAGAATTGAATTTTGAATTTAGATTAACCTAGTGGAAATTAGGTTGCATGCTCTATATTAGTTGGAATTAAGATATGACAATGGAAACATAGAAATTGGACTTGGATTATGAGCCTTAATTATGTAAAGGTGGTCATTAATTCCAAATAAAAGTATTAAGGCTTAAAATTGAGGAAAAATAAAAACTTTGGGCATATTTGGCAATTCCAAACAAATTGAAGGACCGAACCTTAATTTTCGAAAACTTAAGGTACTAAATTGCAAATAACCGAAATTTTGGGACTAAAGTGTGATTTTCGAAAATTTAAGGACCGATGATGCAATTTCCAAAAATCTTAATGACCAAAAATCAAAATTTTCGAAAATTTAAGGGGCCAAAATAGCAAATTTTGAAATTTGTGTTGACTAAAATGTAAACTGACGAGTCAACTGATTCCACTAGCTCAACTGAAAGACCAGTTCGAAGCATCAGTTAGAATTCTTCAGTTATGAATGAAGACACTCTCTCTCAAGTGGAATCCAGCTGTACGTGAAGATACAAAGCCATTATCCATTCAAAGGACAATAATGGACGTTGCATAAGTGCATTAAAGACAAAACGTTTCAGAAGGGCAGTCGCAAAATCGAGACACAAAGTCCAAGAAACAAATTCAAGATGCAACGGATACAATAGATGATTCTCACTGTACGATCAGTTATCCCGCCTATATAAAGAAAAGATCAGTGAAGACTCAAATAACATCCAATACAAGAGAGAAAAGAAAGGGGCACGCTTCAAAGTCATATCAGCTTAAAGAGAGAAGCATTCACCCCAGTCGAGGGAACTCTTCACAAATATATCAGCTTAGATTAGAAGCATATTTCCCTCAGTGTGTGAGAATATCCTTGTCCAGTTCTCACACACGAACACTCTCTTCCACTCAAATAAAGTTTTGCACAAAGACGTTAAACCTGTGTATGTAGTCTTTGACACATAGAAGTTAAAGAAGTATTGGCTGGAAGGTGCTGCCTTCAGTCGTAGCTAGGAGTTCAGTTTAGGCAGTATTGTAAGTCCTATCTGAGTAGGTTTGTACAAATAGTTGTATAAATCAAAGTCTTCTAGTGGATCCTATCCGTGGAGATAGAAGGGGTGACGTAGGAGCAGTTGAAGTCTCCGAACATCCATAAACATATCTTGTGTAATTAACTGATTATTGTTTTCAAACTGTTTTAATCAGTTGGAGTATTCGTCAGTTCAGTTGTCACCGTAACTGAACTGAAGAATGCAAAAACTAATCTGTCTTATTTCAGTTAGTCAGTTTACATAAGTTAAAATGTTTTCTAAATATATCAGTATTCTTCACGAAGGATTACTTCGAGTTTCTTCCGCTTGGCTTTAAATCCAAACTCGATTTAATTCATCGGTGTTAATATTCTTAGAACATGAGCTATTGCAGCTCATTGGAGAATATTTTGTTTGAAGCATCCCAAAGATGCTGTGCAATCGATCCTTCAATTACCACTGATGCTACCCGGAGTGCATAATGTGTTCCACATCTCGATGCTGTGAAAGTACACGTCGAATCATTCGCATGTACTAAATCAAGAGTAAAATGTCCGCTACTCGTTTTTCTTAAAAAGTACTAGAAATTCTTTTTACTCTATTAATTCGGTCGAATGCCTATACATATCTATATATTTTTAAATTAGCTTTGCATCATTTTAAAATAAAAAAAAACCAACTACATTTGAAACTCAAAAGAAGAATTCAAAACATTAAATAGTCAACTGTTTTGCCAAACCTAAACTATCAATATTTCAAAATATACTAACACTATCAACTTCTCAAAAATCACTCAAAATCAATCATGATAAAAGTCGTAAAAATCTTTAACATAAACCTAAAATCATAAGTGCGGAAAAACTAGCGCTAGTCCTCGGGTTGTGCACTTTCAGTCCATTAAGATCAACCATCAAGTCCCTCATAAACATCAACATCATGCTCACCTGCATCAATCACACATAGTGAGTCTATTGACTCAGCAAACCTTAACCATGATAACAAGTAATATTATACATCCACATGCAACAGTGAAAATACTTTTACTTAAAATAGCTTTTCATGAATATACATTAAAAAAAGCAATTAAAATTTCAAAACATGATATTTTAAATTCAGCGATGCATAAGTTATCGTATTATCGTGAGACTACATAATTTGAAGTCGTTTAAGTTCATTTTAATACATATTCAAAGTTGCAACCAAAAAATATAGAATCCAAAGAATAAAAAATTTGTGTTCAAAATTTTGGTGGTAATTCTCCTTGAAACTTTCATTTGAACTAAAATATGAAGATAACTAAACTCATAAAGATATGTTAGTAATTTGAAGGAGAAATTTTTTTGTCCTCAAAACAAATTTGTCCCTCATTCGGTGTTCACGTGATATGAAAATCATCTAACAATATACAATGACTTCCAACTTGTGATAATGGTACTATAAACCACAAATTCTATAACCATGAAATGATATAAATTCTATCTTGTTTAGAAAAAGAGAGAGATGAAAACACTCGATATAAATACAAAGGTTCTGCAGAATTCTCATCTAAAAATTATTTCAAAAATATCTAAGCATCTCTATTTAATAATTATTACGAAGTGACATGTTTTTTTCCCATTTATATGTGTGTCTCATAGTCCAAATAACTGATGAAAACATCAATGGATAACATTAGGATGTAAGTATATTAGAAAAAGTCGAAAATTCTAACATAATTTCGTTGAACAAGGATCAAAGGCATTGAGGCGCTATTTTTAAGGCGCCCCAACGCTACCTGGATTTTCCAAGTAGAAGCCTCAGCGCCACAACGCAGCACTTGCTGCCTGGAAAATCCAGGCAATCCTTTAGGCGTCCAATCACTCCTGCTGCTGCTTGAGAGCATCAGTTTTCTCTTCAATATTTTTGTTTCGAATTTTTTTTAATCTGTATTTGCTTAATTTTCATTCGTTAAGTTTCAAACATGCAATAATATGTTCTTATAAACAAACGAAAATTTCATTTTCTTGTGGTGTAACCGTGTGAAGCATAACTTAAAAATAAAAAAATCACTAGACCAAACAGTTACTCTCCTTTTTTTTTCCCCGAAAATGAAGGGTTTACTCTTTTGGCGGGTTCTAATAAACAAAGAGTGATAGCTACATATACCTATCTCTTTTTCTTGCCACTCGTCTTGGGGTCTGTCCTTTTTATTATTTTTCTATTTTCTCCCCAATTAATTTATGTGTTGGGACTCATGATTTGGGATTATTTTAATCACTCGTTACAAGGTTATTAGCTTGAAAAGGAAGGTGAGTATACTAGTAAAACTGGTAAGCCTCCCTTTTTCTTGATTTATCATGTGTTTGGTAGACCAATAATCCACAACTTTGTAGAAAATATATATCCACTAACATATCCACTAACACCCCGTTTAAATCAGACAAGACAATATTTAAAATGATATAAACACTTACATTTACGTTTAATAAATATTCAATTATGTGTCTGAGTTGATAGAATAGCTAGGTGAGCTTTTGGCTAATTTTCAGAAGCTTGATTCCTTCTGTTAACATTTTTTCGGACGAACTTGTCACACGAACTTGTCCAATATGAATTATTTGAGTAACATGATTTACACACTATTGTACTTAATTTGAAAGTTTAATTAGTGAAACAGTTACCGTGAATTCTCATTTTATTAAAAAAATAATAATAAATGTTCAATCATTCTTGATATTTCGGTTCATCTTGTCCTTTTCCCCTCTCCTTTTCTTTCCTGTGATTCAGATGCGTACTTCAATTTAATTCTATGAATATTTCAAACATTCGTAGCAGTCTCACCATTGATATTTTTTGCAATCACAAATACAAATTTAAAAAATGCAGGTTCCATTTGGGTAAATAAAAATAAAACATTTTCATAAAAGTGTTTTTTACAAAAATTATATAAAAATATTAAAAATATTTTTAAAAATAAATATATGTTTGAATAACTATTTCATAATAAAATATTTTACAGTTAAAAATAGTTTAAAAGTTCTAAAAATATAAAAAATATTTTAATTATTTTAATAAAAATATAATAAAATATTTTACATTTTTTTATATATAAAAATCCTGTCCCAACACATACTTTAAGTTTTTAAGTTTATAAAATAATAAAAACATTTTTGAAATACTCGTCCATACATATATCATTTTCTGATTTCAGTTTTAAAATTGGAGTAGAAACCAACAAAATAAAGGTTTGATTCCAGTTTCTAAACGATTTAAAAAAAAAAAATCAAAATCAACTATAATTATACATGTAAAATGAATTGTATCACTTAATTTCTATAAGTTTTTATTTTGCACGTATTTTATTTTTTAGTAAAAATTATACAATATACTTTGAATATAAATATTGAATAATTAACTTTAGAGCAAGTTTAATTACTCATGATTTGTACAATTATTTCTTACCTGATGTCACCATAACCAATCGAACTGAAATTACATTTTATGTCAGAATTGGTTTCCACCTTTCATTGGAGTAAGAACCATCGTTTTTGGAATCGTAATCATGTAACTTTTAAATAGTCAATGAATTAAAGTGATAAAATATATACTCTAAATTTATTCTTATTTCGACAAAAACTTGTGTGAGACGATCTCACGAATCGTATTTGTGAGACGAATCTTTTATTTGGATAATAGATGAAAAACTATTACTTTTTACGCTAAGAATATTACTTTTTATTTTAAATATCGATAAGATTGACCCGTCTCACAGATAAGATCCGTGAGAATGTCTCACAAGTGGACTCACTCTTATACTTTTGCAAGTCACTCCATGTTATAAATAAATTGCACATTATTATGAATCGTTTGGAAAGAGGTGTTCTCTGTATCTCCTCTGATATAACACGCCAAAGTCGCTTGAGCTCAATTCTTGCACTTTTCTTGTTTCTCTCATGCTCCATAAACCTCCCCTACCCACTACGCCCCCCCCCCCCCCCCCCCCCCCCTCTGTTGATACTATAGACCCTCCTCTCTTTTCAAATACACAGTAATCCTATCTTACTTTTGCCAGTTGCCAACTTTACTGATCCCCTCTATAATGGAGTGATTGTCAGAGACTGAATGGCTGAGGAGACTGTGTCAGTCCTTTCCTTTTACACTTGTCTTTAAGTATCGTTGCACACTTCTTAAATATTTGGACCTATCCTTGATGGTTAGTTGATAATCTATTTGTTTCATTTTGTTGCTATGAGGTCTCAATTTATATTGCATTATTGCTTCACTTTTTTGGTTATACTTGGCATGGTTAAGTTTTTGATGGGCTTTTGGCTTGATTTCCGAGGTACAATTCCAGCTCTTTCCTTTGGGGTCCCTCTAAACTTCCTCATGTTCCAGTCTTTATCATTAACTTTAGCCCGCACAGAAAATTTTTTTATAAAAAAGAATTCTTGATATGTTTTTCACAAGTGGGTAGCTAAATTCGGTTAGGAATTTTTTATCTTACATTTTTATGTGAAATGTACTTATATGAAGCGGGTGTTAATGTTTTTCTACTGTTTCTAGTAATCCTGTTGTGACAGACAAAAGAAACGGTGAGCTTTCCCTTTTTTTTTTTTTTTCTTTTTCCCTGATTTAAATTGGGCTTTGATAGATTCATACAACTGTTGTTTTCCTCTCAGTGATTGAAATAAAGTGGAGAAATGAAATAAAGTGGAGAAAGGACGGCATAGATTTCAGGGCATGGTCTGGGATCTTTTTTCTTTCTTTTCAGAAACTGGTGTGAAGTGGGGCAATTTTGTTTTCGGTTACGTCGTTTCAATAAAGTTTTATCGTGAGTTTCTTGAATTATATTTTGAATCTGTTTAAAACTTCGTCTCTTCTTTAGAAGTCATTAATAGCAATTGGTTTCTTTCAAGTTGCTGTAGTTCTTGCTTGTGGATGGGGGAGGTTTTTTAAGATTGTGATGCACTTTCTTTTTTTTTTTCTCCTTAAAAATTCCATCTTTTATGGCTTCCGTGGATAAAATCTGAGTGAAACAGAAATTCGGAGAATCACCTTGTTTGATTTGGGATAATTGTCTCTGTATTGCCCCAAGAAAGTGGTGAAGTACTCAATTTTACGGTTTTATTTCTTGGGTTTTCATATGGACCTACGAAATAAGATGTACTGATAAATTGGTACGAAAATTAATGCTTTGCTATTATGCCGTTGGTTACTGAATTCTTTCCACAACCTGCATGACGTGAACTTGAAGATGGCTCATCTTATGCGAGAAGTATTTCTCAATTCTGAAGAGGGCCGGACTTTTCTTGAATTTTTTCCGCAGAATAGTTAGTCAAATTGGAGCGTGGAGATAGCAGGCAGCTAGTTCATTCAGTAACGTAGGTTTGAAATTTGGATGTTTGTAGTCTGAACGGATTTGGAACTCGCGGTGCCTTCCGATGGATTCGTCATCATTTCCTGGATCATCGAAAAGGGCCAAGGCTTCTGGAAGTAACACTCATTGCTTGGTTGATGGATGCAATGCAGATCTAAGCCTTTGTAGGGACTATCACCGGAGACACAAAGTCTGTGAGATTCATTCCAAGACCGCGAAGGTCACGATTGGCGGACGGGAGCAGCGGTTCTGCCAACAGTGCAGCAGGTAGCGTCGAAATCATGTTTTGTTCATTTCTGTGATCATGTATCGATTGAATCTTCGCATTTTCGAAGTCTTGAGTGCTTGGAGTGTTAATTTAATCAAAGGAAAAATCATATGGTTTCCACATTGGTATTGGGAAAAAAGTTACCTACTTATGTTAGATATACCAGGGTGTTGTGGATATTTGAAGGACATACAAGCCATTGAATTTAGTACAAGAACTAAATTTACATGCGATCGCAAGTGGATCAGTTGCAATGTGTGTACCTTGATCTTGCATTTTTTACAACTGCTGTGTTCACAAACATACAAATATTTGTGTGAGTCGGTTTTGGGATTCAAATTTGTGTGGTCGTCAAACTTTAACTATTCCCCGAACCTAGTTTAACTTTGGGACAAATCATGCATTGTTTTTGTAGGTTTCATTCGCTAGTAGAGTTTGACGAAGGGAAGCGAAGCTGCAGGAAACGACTTGATGGTCACAACCGGAGGCGAAGGAAACCTCAACCTGACACGCTCTCCCGAAGTTCTTCACTAATTTTCTCTACCTCTCCAGCCATTGACAGTGCAAGAATTCTTTCATTCGGAAGTCCACAGATACTTCGGAGCGCCGTTGTGAGCTCTTCCTGGGCTGGGGTTGCCAAAGCCGATAGCGATCTGATGCTCTACAACAATCAAAGACACCTGAACTATGTCGAGAGACAAAACTCGCTTCCTCAGTGTTCTGCTCATAGCTACAAGGGAGAGGTCAATCAACTCCCATGCATGCAGGGCAGGGACTGCTCGTTTCAAGAAACCTCCATCTGTCAGCCGTTTCTTGATCCGAATAATGTCTTGGGAAGTAGTACCAGCAACCAGAAAATGTTTTCTGATAGATTTAAACAAGTTGTTGACTCTGATCGTGCTCTCTCTCTTCTGTCATCGGCACCTTCTATAACTCGGGAGTTCGGTCTGAACCATGTTGACCACTCAGAACCACTCCCCCAGTCACATCCGTTAGTTCACAACTTGCACTACAATGGCTCAAGTCATTTTGCGTTCGGCCAAGACAGTAAGCCAATTGTGTCTGTCACAGAATCTCATGGTAGCAGTGCCTCTGCTTTACATTTCTCTGAATTGATTCACCATGCTCCGGAGGGATCGTCTACTAGTGGATCCCATCAAACTCGCACATTCATGTGGGAGTAGTCTTAGCCCGTCAGTTTTTCAACAAAATGAATATGTTGGTATTCCAAGGATTCTGAAATGTTGTAGTGATAGAATATTTCTCCCTAGAGGGGTGAAGTAACTCTTATACCCCCATATACCTCTTCACTATTTGTTCTATGCTTTTACTTTTGATGTGAAAACTGAGTCACTTTGACCCAACTATGTCTGTGGATATATATCGGCATGTTTCTTGCGTGGAACTACTGATTCTTGGTTACTTGCTACTAGCAAAATTTGAGAAAGATAATTGGTTTCGGATTGTATTACATGGAAAGAGCGAAGTTCCATGGATATATGGGCGGTGTGTGCTTGAGCTCGATCTATGTAAACATATATGAAGTGTTGGAGTCAAAAATTGAATCTCAATAGAGAGTCGTGTTTTTGTGGGTAAAAATTTGAAAGTAAGAGGAGCTAATTGCTCCCTCGGCTCTACTCTGCATATCTGAGCCTTTTCACTTGTTATTGGTGAAACAATCTTTGGCCATTGTTTTTTCAATGGTTTTCTTGAAAAAAGTGAATCAAGATTGAAACCCAAAATCAATTATAATGAACTTCTACCGATTGTGTTCTTGCTCAAACAGCAACCAAATTCGAATGATCAGAAATCGGAATCAAATTTATGTCCAAGTGATTATAATTCAGTTTCACCTTTTGTTGGAATCAGATCTGTTTGTTCAAAACGAGTCAAGCTAAATTAGATTTGGTTTATTAGTCTATACCTCCATTATTATCTACGGTATAACCATAAACATATCTTCCAAAGTGGGCAAATCCAATTAAATATATACACAAGAATATATCCAATACACACAGATTCATTTCTATCTCAAACCTGGTAGCCCACTCGAAAAAACAACTCTCCAAGCATTATTCCTTTGCTATTAATTATATTTCTAGCTTCTATATATTTAGATTGGCACTCATAGCCAGACTGGCAACACAGGCCTAAAGTTTTGAATAATTTCATCAAAAATGGAAGCCGCTAGCCATAAACAAGGAGGTTCAATGAAAAGCAAACTCATAACGTCTTTCTATCGCACGGCTAAGCCACCCTCAGCCACCCAATACACCACTGCCGCCGTTGTTAGGCCTGCCGCGTTGGTGAAGACGACAGTATCATTTAAGAATCAAGAGGGGAGATTTTGTGGCTCCGATGGGTATATTCACGGCCAAAACAGCTGCGGTGGGGATGACCATGTGGACAACAAAGCTACAAGTTATATTTCTCATGTCAAAGAGAGGCTCAAACTTGAAGAATCGAATTTATTATTGAAGGAGAAAAATCATGTGGTCGATTATTAAGTATGGTTTTGGTTTTTTCTGGTCTTCAATCCTCGTATGAATTGAAAATTTAATCTTATTTTGGTGTGTTTTGTTGGGATATATGGATCTTGTGTTTCTCAAGCGTGTATAGAAACGTGTACCATAAAATATCAAATAAGTACACAGTGACATAAAATGATATTGCCCAAGTGTATTAAAGAATGTTTTGTAACAACTTTAGAAAAAATATATCACAAATAATTTATAGTATGTGTCTTGTGAGACAGTCTCACGAATCTTTATATGTGAGACGGGTCAATCCTATCGATGTTCACAATAAAAATTAATTCTCTTAGCATAAAAAAGTAATATTTTTTCATGTATGAGCCAAATAAGAGATCCGTCTCACAAAATATGATTCGTGAAATCGTATGACATAAGTTTTTGTCAATAATTTGTACCAAAGGACATACATACGTGCAGCTAAAGCCTAGCTCGTCAGCAAAAGTACTCGGCTTGACTTATGAGCAACAAAGCCCAAACTAGAGTCCAATTTAAAATATTATGATTGTATCTAATTTTTTTCTCAGTTCTAAAGGATTTGCAAAAGATTTTTTTCGTTATGTTTTATAAGTTCGTAACCTTAGTTTAAACGGAAAAAAGTCATTTATGTCCTGTAACTTGACTTTTTTTTTGGGTCCCCTAACTAGTGAAACTTTGGTCTTAGTGTAGCAGCTTTTTATTTTTTGGTTATTCTAGTAATCTTTCATCAGAAATTGAGATGATATCAGAAATTGTTCACGTGGAGTCGATAAATCACTGACATGACATCATAAGTTAGAGTCCTACATCACGTCAGTATTATAAGGAAACAGACAAACATACGATACAATTGCCTTTTCTTGGATGAAATGAAAAAAGGTATCTTTCATTTTTTGTGTGTTTCCGAAGAACTCTCCTCAAACTAGTGTATACTAGTTGGTTATTTTCCCCTAGTTTCAAATAGGACGATGACAATATATATGTCTTATTTTATGTAGTTGTGTGAACTTTATTTATCCTTTATTGTCGGGAAGACACGCCGGAAATGAACAGCCAAACTTACATTAGAGGTAGTTCAAATTTTGAGATGGTATGTCAAGAAAATCCTTAATTTCACCCAGCACTTCATGCAGACAGTCCGACCATAGAATATAGACCTAATTTTCCGGTTCTTTTAGCATATCATCTGGTTCTGTCGTCTACACGACACTCAATTTTTTGACTCTCTTTGTATCTCGGCCACATTTAGACTATGAATTTACTATTTGAAAAATACAATATATACATGTCAGATTGCGTAAGACAAGATGATTTCAACATGTTTATAATCATGTTTATTATCACCATGATCATAAAAATCATCACCATGATCATAAAAATTGCAACAAAATCAAGATTAAATCATGTTTATTATCACCAGTGATCATAAAAATGTTCGCATAAATAAATATATACACAAAAATAAAAGTAGTGTTTGTAATCACTTAAAAAAGTTACTCTTGTCTTTTGGCCTAAGAATATCAGTTTCGAGTGTATCTTAAACACATTTTTTGTTAATTTCTGCTTAATTTAATTAAAATCTTAAAGCTGGTGGGATGTTGATTCTACTTCTATAAAATGGTTATATAATAAAAATTTAGTATTATAATTAATTATTTATCAAACACTACCTACGTCTGATTTTCAATTTTTCACTTTTGTTTTAAAACACTACACACTTTTGATTTTTCCAAATTTCAGGCTTATGTAATGTGGAGAATTTACGAAGAAGTGATTTAGTTTATGGCGATATATAATGTTTGCATTATGTATTTGTATAACAAGTATATTACACTAGTGCTTGATCATTTTACTTGCAAAACCTTAAAGATCTAATTTTTGGGGGAAAAAACTCAGAGGGCAAGATGATGGATGTATTTACCAAAGAGTTGAGTACATTGGAGACAAGAAGAATATAAAACAGGGGATGTTTTCTTGTATTATAGTTCCATGCAGTTAATATAAAGGTTTGCACCTCAACTACATCCCAACATTTGGCAGTTGGCACCCCATAAATGATCGTGCCATGTTTCTGTTCTAAATAATTGAGAATAAATATTTGTTTCTGACTTCACCACTTTTTGGCAAATTCATTCGTCTTGATTTATTTGATGTAATAACTAAATAATATATCGTTAGATAGTTTGAGCTTCGATCACACTGGCATATGAGGAGAAGTGAAAAAAAAGAAGAAAAATTAAAAAAACAATAAAACTGGATTAGAATCAGAGTAATTTTAAATTGAGGCTCGTGTAAGATAAACATATTGTTTGCATAACATTCTTGTGATGCAGGCATGCCAAATGTAAAAATGTATCAACTTGTGTAAAAATAATGAAATCCCATAAGCGTCATTTGATATATTAAAACAGTTTTGAATGAATGAGCTTTCTTATCTAATATGCTTCTTTTATTCTTCTTTTCGGACTTGATTAAAATTTGAGCTTCTTCAACTATAGGCCTACATAAAATATAGCCCCAATAAATGCGCCCGAAAACATTGACTCATTGAGCCAAAATGTTTGTATATATACCCATTTGCAATTTATCCATTTGTAACAGCCTAAAACTGCTTTATGACTTGGATCACTTGTTATGGGTAGTAGAATGTACACAACCCATTTCCCCCATTATAATTCAAATTATAAATTCCCGCTCACCTTCATATTCATAGAAGTTCCCTCCTGCTCTTCTTCTTCCATAAGTACCCCTAATCTCAACCGGATACCCAAAATGATTCCTTTATTTTTTTGTCACGGTCTTATGTGTAGCGCCTCCAACAAAAATAACGCCATGGTCCAAAATTTCTGATGCGATTCTTCAATCACGAAAAGCAAATGCGTTAAAAAATGGAGTCGCGCACTCGATTCGATGAAACAAAGAACGAACGGCGTATTTCCCCGATCTTTTTGAAACAAATAATTGTTGTAATATTCACCTCTAAATTACGAAGAACTTGGCAACAAATATTAACCAAGATAACAATCGATCTCAAACGAACTTTCAAAGAACTCGTCTTTGACAATCCGAGTGAAAAACAATCGACAAACGCCACAAAGTGTTAAACTTTGATAAATGTAATTTGAGAAACATACAAAGGTGTATACAAAGCCAAGCTTTGAAATTGAGAGAAAAACTCAATCAATATATTAAAACTCAATGTTCATTGTTTACAATGAATAAAATTTGTGTATATATTGTTTCCAAATCTAAATTATAACAGAATCTAGTTACCAAATTAACTAGGTATCACTCCCCGAGATCGGGGTTAGTCGACACCGGCGTTACTCAACAATCACATAATCGTCAAACAACACGCCTCACAGTACAGTATATACGAAAACCAGTTTATTTCTCATAATCAACAAAATGATCTTCATTACAACTTAAATACCAAAATAAACAGATTAAAATTTTTTTATTAGTGCGGAAGCGATAAACATAAACTAAACCTTAAAACTTCTGCAATAACTCGAGATCTTCTACCATCCCCAAAATTGCTCTTGCTCCTCTTCTTCCATTTGCTCTTCGTTTTTATCTAGGTGAGGAGAAAGTAAGGGGTGAGTATTTTGGGAAATACTCAGCAAGTGGGGGGAGGGGGGGGGGGGGGGGCGTTCGAGACATGAAGCAAAATATATATATATACTTGAATTCCAATTTTTCATAGCATATCGTAACTTGAATAATAACAAATACTGATACTTCATAATCATAACATGTTATCACATATCATACTCGTATATCATACTTGTTTATCACTGAAAGTCTTCTCATTTCCATGGTTTTCTGATATCAGTCTCATATATGTTAATCCTCTAAAGAGTGGGGCCATGTCCAATATGTTAATCATCTGTGGAGTGAGGCCGTACAAAATTTACCATCCCACCGTACAAGGATCATAGTTCTGAAATCTTTTTCACATATCCAATTAAATCCTAAAAGTGCTTTGAACATATAATTTGACAAATCTTGAAGAAAATATATCATGAACAAGGAATTATGCTCGAACGAACTTTCAAAAACTGAAGGGAGATTCATATACAAATTATAATTTCTTTAAACGCAAGCACACTGCAAAGAATAAGTGTGGCAAACAAAGACCCACTTACGAAAGAATATATACATATCAAAGACCCACTTACGAAGGACAAGTGTGCAAATTATATGAAGGATCGTTTGCAGAGCACCTTGTGGTGCTTCAAACAAAATATTCTCCAAGAGCTGCAATAGCTCGTGTTCTAAGAATGTGTACATCGATGAATTAGATCGAGTTTAGTGTAGAACCAAGCAGAAAACACTCAAAATAATCATTCGTTAAGAAACACTAGTATATTTGTATATCTTGTGTAACTGAATAACCAAAAGACTAGATTAGTTTTTGCATTCATTTATTCAGTTATGGTGAGAACTGAACTAACGGATGCTCTAACTAGTTAAATCAGTTTGAAAACAATAGTTAAAACATTAAATACACAAGATATGTTTATGGATATTCGGAGACTTCAAGTGCTCATACGTAACCCTTCTACCACCTCGGGTAGAATTCACTAGAAGACTTTGATCGATACAAATACTTGTACAAATCCACCAAACTAGGACTTACCCACTGCCTAACTGAACTCCTAGACTAAACTGAAGGCAACACCTTCTAGTCAACACTTCTTTAATGTCTATGTGAGAAAGACTAGATACACAAGTTTAATGTCTTTGTGCAAGACTATATTTCTGTGGTGGTGTGTGTGAGAACTGATCTCTGAAAACTACCAGAAAGTGTTCTCACACACTGAGGAAAAATTGTTCTAAACTAAAGCTGATAACATGTTTAAGTGTTCCCTCAACTGGGCTGAATGCTTCTCTCTTTAAGCTGATATGACTTTGAAGCGTGCCCTTTTCTTTTCTCTCTTGTGTTGTCTATGTCTTCACTGATCTTCACCTTCTATTTATAGGCGCGAAGTTTGATTGTACAGTGAAACTCAATTATTGTATCCGTTGTATTTTGAATCTGTTCCTCGAAATTTGTCTTGTTCTTTCTGGAACACTTTTGTCTTTAAGCTCTGATGCAACGTCCATTATTGTCCTTTGACTGGACAAATGTTTTTGTACCTTTGCTCACAACTGTATTCCACTTAGTTCAGCTTGTCTTGATCTGCAACCGATTGCTCATAACTGATGTTCTGAACTGGTCAGTTGAACTGGTCTTCAGTTGGGCTGGTGAAAAACAAGTGTGCAAATTATAGTATAAAAAAAACCCACTTACCTTGAATAATTAGAAAAATATGAGAACTGGTGATGATAGGATTTCGAAACTGAGTCTGGATCTGTACAACTACAGAGTTTCGATACTCGACACACTAAGAGAGCAAAGTCTCTAAAATTCCTAGGGAGAACCAGAGAGGAAATTTCAAAAATGTGGATGTGTGAATTTCTAGTGGCATGAATCTCTTATTTATAGGGGTTAGCTGCTATCCTGATCGTGTATTATCCTCGCGTTTGAACTTTGAATCAAACTTTAAATTTAGGATAATTATCATTTATTATCCATGATACTGGATAATTTCGAAATCTATATTTCATTGGATATATTTTCGAAATATTCTCTTATCCAAGCATACGAAATTTCAAATTTTGTGGTAAATTATCTAAAAAATAATACTCTTGATTTTCCCTAAAATTCTGGTAGGCAAACTCTTAAATTTTCCCATACCTGTATTTTTTTATCGTGCAAAATTTTTCATATCTCCATAATTTCGAAAATCCTAATTAAATACTCCAATATTTCGAAATTTAGGGATCATATTATCCTCAAATCTTATATCTTTATCTGATAGCAATATCATTTCAAATCATAGATCTTTATCTAGTATCAATATCATATCAAATCTTAGATACTTATCTGGTATCAATATCCTATCAAATCTTAGATCTTTATCTGGTATCAATATCATATCAAATCTTAGATATTGGTTTATTTATAACAAAATTAGTCTTATCATCAAAATTCTTATCTCCGGAGAAAAATCGGGGTTTCACATCCCTCCCACCTTATTGGAAGTTTCGTCCTCAAAAGTTGGGTTGACTTGATCTTTGAATATAAGAATATTCTTCTCGCATTCTTTCTCCCACGTGGCTTCCTTTCTACGTAAGTATACTGTTGTATCTTGACATAGGGGATGGGGCGTCGTCTTAGTCCTACAATCTCAATGAATCTCAAATAATCTTACTTATAGGTGTTATCATTCTAAAAAGCTCAACTAAGTCTCCGGCTCATGTCCTACTTTATTAGCAAATCTTAGATATGAAAGAGTGTGTAGCGCTACAATAATACGTAGGTAGGAACTTGTACATTAGATTGGTACCTGACATGATGTCGTTTGTGTCGTCTGCTTCTTCTTTCGTTATGGCAAACACATTGGTTTTTGGTTTGTTTTATTTTGGCTTGTTGGGATTTTCTACCGCTTTTGGCCCGGTTCCTATATTGGGTCCGACTGTCGTGTTGGCGGCTACAGGACAATTTACGATGCGGTGTCCTGGCTTCCCACAACTGAAGCAAGTTCCACTTACTCGATGGTACTCTCCTCTGTGTCGGAGATGACAGGTGGGGCACTGCCTAATTTCTGAGTGGTTTGTGGTGTACAAAGGTCCATCGAATTGTTTGTCGGACTAGTTTTGCCTCTTAAATTTCTGTTCGTTCTGAGACGGTTGGCCATTAAAGGGTATCTTGTTCTTGTTTTCCCCTTCCCTTCGCCGAATGTCTGTCTCAACTTGGATAGCTACACCCATCAAATCTGCAAAATCGGTTGGCTGATAAACCGTAAAGCTGACTAGATTCGACTATTAAGCCCTTTCTTGAAGCGATGCAATTTCAGGACCTCATCTGCCATGATCGTTGGGGCATAAGTTCCTAGCGCATTGAAATAAGAGGTGTATTCTACCACCGACATCTCCGAAGTCTGGACAAAATTCTCAAATTCACTGGGCTTTTGCATTTTAACTTCTGCTGGATAGTATTGCCTAAGGAAAGAATCCTTAAACTGTTGCCACGTTATTGCTCCTGTAGCAGTCATGGCAGGTGAAACTGCTTCCCACCACTTACTCTCTTTGTCCTCCAGAAAAGGTACAATCACGTCCACTTTGAGTATCTCAGGGATTTCGAGTAGTCGTAGTTCAGTCTCTACATTTTGTATCCAACTCTGGGCTGCTTCAGGATCTGAATCACCCACAAATATTAGGCATCTATTCTTTCGTAGAGATTCGTAGTGGAATTTTATTCTATTTGGTGGTGGTGGAGGTGGTGGGCGATTGGCATTCGGTTCCCCAACACTTGTAGTGTTGTTGCTAATATCGTGGTGATGGCCATGAGATCAGCTCGGCTCAGGTTGACTGCTGGCGGGGGTCTATCCTCCTCTGTCATCACGGTTGGTATTAGCATGGCGCGGGTTGCGATTTTGTCTCGGGGGTCTGCCGACCATTTCCTATGATTGAAATTTCTAAGAATTTGTTGTAACAACAAGGATAATGCGATAATAATGGCTCAATTACGAAATGATCCAAGGAATAAATCAAATAATTTTTTTATTGAATTCAATTGAAGGAAATACCGATCAAAGTCTTCGAAATGGAAAAGAAAGCAAGAAAAGCAATTGGATTACAAATCCTTATTACAACTAGTGACTCTAATGCTCAATCGTCTACAATTTCGCCGTCTCCCACGGCCTCATCCTCCATTGGGCCTTCTATTGGTTATATTTCGAGCTGAACATTGATGAGGACTTCCTCCAGCTGATGGAACTCGTTGACGAGCTGTTCATGGTGTAGGGTTAAGTTATGCACGGACATTTGCAGTTTCTGGATAGTAGCTGCATCTTGATTATGACGTTGCACTGCCGTAAAGTAGATTTGTTCTCTTTGAGCCTTAAGCTCCGCTATCTCGGCCTGAGCAGCTACTTGGATTTATTTGGTCGCATCAAGCTCCTGTTCTGCCTGCTCATAGTAGTGAGTAAACCTCTGGACATCTGACTGGAGGTTCTCTTTCTGCTCCTATAAGTCGTGTCTTGTGGCTAGAAGGTTATTCAAATCCCCTACTAACTCTGCATTGTCTTCTCTCTCTTGAACTAGGGATGCCTGAAGGTTTTTGATAATCTCGTCCTTGTCTAGCACGGGGGCGGTGAAACTCTTGCGAGCTATGATCCGAATACGAGCCCTTTCCTGAAATCAAGAAAAAGGGAAATGCTCATAATACAATCAAAGATATGAATAATCAGCATGTAAGGTACCGAATACTAAACTCGTGAAAAAAAGGACTGTCAGATTGATCGAGCGAGATTTTTTTCCCGAAAAATTTCCAAAAATAGAAATTTTTGAGATTAACACATGGTTTTAAAGCATATGTTACATGGAGTTCAGAACAAGTGGCGGAACCGAATTTGGAATTTCCTACAAAAAGTTATAGGCTCTACCAAACATTCCTAAAACATAATCGAATTACTAATTCGAGAAAAAAATAAAAAATTTCTCATTGGGATTATGAACTTGACTTCTCTGATACCACTTAAATTTCACGCCTCGAGATGGGGTTAGTCGACACTGGCGTTGCTCAACAATCACATAATCGTCAAACAACAAGCCTCGCAGTACAGTATATACAAAAACCAGTTTATTTCTCATAATCAACAAAAGAATCGTCTTTACAACTTAAATACCAAAATAAACTGAATAAAAATGTTTTAATAGTGCAGAAGCGATAAATATAAACTAAGCCTTAAAACTTCTGGAATAACTCGAGATCTTTTACCATCCCCAAAATTGCTCTTGCTCCTTTTCATCCATTTTCTCTTCGTTCTTATCTAGCTGGGGAGTAAGTAAGGGGTGATTATTTTGGGATATACTCAGCAAGCATGTGTGTGTGTTTGTGTGTGTGGGGGGGGGGGGGGGGGGGGGGGGGGGTGGGGCGTTCAGGACATGAAGCAAAATATACATATACTTGAATTCAAATTTTTCATAGCATATCGTAACTTGAACAATAATGAATATTCATACTTCATAATCATAACATGTCATCACATATCATACTCGTATAGTATACTTGTTTAGCACTGAAAGCCATCTCATTTCCATTGTTTCCAAATATCAGTCTCCTATATGTTAATCCTTTAAGGAGTGAGGCCATGTCCAATATGTTAATCCTCCATGGAGTGAGGCCGTACAACAGTTACCATCCCACCGTATAAAGGTCATAGTTCGGAAATCCTTTTCCCATATCCAATCAAATCCTAACAGTGCTTTGAACATATAATTTGACAAATCGTGAAGAAAAAATATCATGAACAAGGAATTATGCTCGAACGAACTTTCAAAAACTGAAGGGAAATTCGTACAAAAATTATAATTTCTTTAAACGCAAGCACACTTCAAAGAACGAGTGTGGCAAACAAAAACTCACTTACGAATATATACATAACAAAAGCCCACTTACGAAGGACAAGTGTGCAAATTATAGTATAACAAAAACCCACTTACAAAAGAATATATGCATAACAAAAGCGCACTTACGAAAAATAATTGTGAAAATTATAGTATAACAAAAACCCACTTACCTTGAATAATTCGAAAAAAATTAGAACTGGTGATGATAGGATTTCGAAACTGAGTCTGGATCTGTACTGCTGCAGAACTTCGATACTCGGCACACTAAGAGAGCAAAGTCTCTAAAATTCCTAGGGAGAACAAGAGAGGAAATTTCAAAATTGTGGAGGTGTGAATTTCTAGTGGCATGACTCTCTTATTTATAGGGGTTGGCTGCTATCCTGATCGTGTATTATTCCTCGCGTTTGAACTTTGAATCAAAATTTAAATCTAGGATAATTATCATATATTATCCATGATACTGGATAATTTCGAAATCTATATATCCATTCCTTGGATATATTTTCGAAATATTCTCTTATCCAAGCATGCAATTTAAAATTTTGTGGTAAATTATCCCAAAAATAATACTCTTGATTTTCCCTAAAATTCTAATAGGCAAACTCTTAAATTTTCCCATGCCTGTATTTTTTTATCGTGCAAAAATTTTCATATCTCCATAATTTCAAAAATCCTAATTAAATACTCTAATATTTCGAAATTTAGGGATCATATTATCCTCAAATCTTATATCTTTATCTGATATCAATATGATATCAAATATTAGATCTTTATCTAGTATCAATATCATATAATCTTAGATCTTTATCTGGTATAAATATCCTATCAAATTTTAGATCTTTATATTGTATCAATATCATATCAAATCTTAGATCTTGGTTTATTTATCCCAAAATTAGGATTATCATCAAAATTGTTATACCCAGAGAAAAATCGGGGTTTTACACTAGGACTCTAAACTAGGAAATAAGACACTTTTCCGCATGGGGCGCGCTCAGACCCAAGATTCTAGCGCTCGAGCGCGGAGTGTTCTGGACTGTGCGCGCTCGGACGGTAAGATTTTACCGCTCGGGCACCGAGTGTTCTGGAATTCACCGTCCGCACAGGGACTGTGGCTGCTCGGGCACAACATTTTACCGCTCGGGCGCCAGGCACGTGCTCGGGCGTGAACTTTTACCGCCCTAGCGCGGACCTCTCGGGTCTGGGATCTTGATTTAGCATCCTCTTCATAATTTAGCACTTGAATAACATTGAAATATCTTCCAACTTCATTGCTATGCATGCCAAATTATTTGAAGCTTCGACTCTTGCTTGTACGATCTTGACAAACGCAGCTGTCTGGATCTCATCTCAAGATTTAGCACATAATGCTCGATTAGATTCATATCATACCTTCATTCTTCAAAAAGATTTGTCCTCAAATCTTGTCTACCAACGCAAAAACGAAGCACGTTAGTAATAAAAAGAATTAAATTATCAACATGTTTATTTTTCAACACTAGATTGTAGGCGTTGTCATCTGCGTGCTCCATCACTGTTTGGAAACCCAACTCCTTTGTTGCTCTCTCCATGTAATCATCAATTACACCAGACATCAAATAACAGGTGACATGAAATGATAATGATAATATCTCATTAAGCATCATAAAAACTAAGTTCCTCTCTTTCTTAGACCTAGTTAACACCAAGATGATATTCATGCAGATATACAACCATAGCTTAACAAGAATAACATTAATTCATGCGACACATAAGAATCAAGCTCAAGTGCCCTCTCCCTATATGCAATGCACCCTTCACTATCAATGATAAAATCGCAACAATATGCCTCACTAGCATGTAATTCATGCAAATGAATAAAGAATGTCAATTTTATTGAAACATCTACTACTTAAAAATATTACTATTTTTTTTGTAAACTAAATTTCGAAATTTAAAATCTTGCATGCATGCACGACTGCTTTAAAATACACCTTTAACAAAATAATCGTGATCAAATAACAATAAAATACTACAGTTTAAAATTTGCCAACTCGGCCCTCAAACATGCATGAACAAAATAAAACGAGTAAAATCCTGAAATTCAACATCATATCATAATAACGTATAAAACTGATCATGTCTACTCAAAGATTATAAAAACGTGATGTGCGGAAAATTGTGGTCCTCGAGTCGTGGGTGCACATCCAGCCCTACCTACTCAGAGTTCTGCACTCCCACTCTCCTCCTCAAAATGCTCACCTGCATCACACACGCCTAGTGAGTCTAAAGACTCAACATACCTGTACCATTAATAGCAAATACATATACATAACATGCAATAGTGAAAAATACTGTAATAAGATATGTTTCATGAACTTAAAAGCATAAACATAAACATTTCATGAGAAATCATATCGAGTAAAAACAGCTCATCGTATCATCATATACATTTACATTTACTTTAATATAATTCAGTTCATTAGTTGCGACTTTCGTATCAGCTCTATTCGATGGATCCATCTATATATAACCGTGGTACCCGGCGGCTGTCGGACATCAGCAACAGTATTACCCATCCACTGTGCCTAGGCCTCATCATCATTGTATACATATATCGTCAGTCACAACCAATTCTCATCCTTCAAGAACATCATCATTTTCATCACTTATCAAAATCATGCATATATGTAATTTTCCTCAAAACCAAGCATGCAACGTATTTTTTATAATTTCATAAAAATCATGCTCGTGATACAAAAAAATTTAAATGAGACATGTAAAATAGTGCTCAGGGCGCTTCCAGGACTAAAATCTTGAGTCAGGTGCAAAATGGTCATTTTGTCCCTAGAAACCCAAAATGAACATTTTACCCCTAGACCTCAAAACATATTTAAAAGTATTTTTTAGACGTAAAATCGAGTCCTGTTTCAAAATTTAAACGATTTGTTTTAAAACTTGGACATGGGTCCTAGTTTTAACTCGAATCAACCCGCAACTTAACCAAATTTTTTTCCAACTCAATTAATGTCTTAAATCTACTAGACCAGTTCCTAAAATAACAATTCCGGACCCCGTATGGCCCTCAAACCCTTGCTGAAAGTTGCTGGAAAAATCTGCAAGTTACCACTTGAAACCCTAGACGCACCACCTTCCATATTTTCGATCCTAGCCTACAACCGACGAGACCAGACAAACACCAGCCCCTCCTAGCCCACCTTAAGACCCTAATGGACCTACTTGACTCACGGACACAGCCCCCCCCATGCAAGCCTGACGATGCACACGCTCGCTATTTCCAGAAACCGAATCACCCGAGCCTTATCTTCCTTCACGCGATCGGCCGGCTTCGGTGCTGTTCCAGCAGGGGTCGAACCTTTCTAGGCCCTATCTCAAACCCACCAAGGTCTAGTCCATGGCTTGGATTGGCCCTTGCACTGCTAGCTTAGCCCCTTGAACGCGATCTCCCCAAAATCACACCACTCCTTGACAACACCTCTCGGCCTACATCATACACCACCAAGCCTCGACTCCAGCTCCTAAATCCTTTAACCCTGGACATGCTCGGCACCCTAGGACGTAGACCAGCAGCCCTCGTACACAACAAATCAAGAAAAGCATGAGTTGAGAGCATGAACATGGATTTATGATCAAACCGAAGGAATGAATTCAAAAATCGTGCAAGGCCATTCAATATATTTATATAACATACAAAGCAGCACATACTTATGGCGTGAATGATGGAAAATAAAGTACAAAGCATGCCTTGATGATTATAAGCTCACAAACTCGAAGAAACGCATGTCGGGGAAGCACCGGAGGAGCGGAGAGGGAACTTGCTTGAGAAAATAAGGAGGAATTTTGATGGTGTCTGGTTGCTGCTGCAAAATCGATAGGGAGAGGATGCTGATGGGGAGGGAGGGGTGGCCACTATGAGGGAATAGGGTTAGGGTTTGCTAGGGTAGGTTTTAAATAGGTAATACATGCACTAATGGGCTTAATCAAATTTTTTAAATGATTAAGTTGAGCCCATTAAGCTTTAAAGCAAACCCAACAAGCCCACAAATACTCCTGAAAAATATTTTGTTTAGGTACGTTTTTGAAAATATTATGTGAACCCTCAAAAAGTCCTCCGAATCGTTAAAATTTGGCACCGATTAAAAATATAGTCTGGCGGGTAAAAAGTACCCAGCCAAGGCCTATTTTCAAAAATCATACTTAAAACACCTCCTATAAAATAATTAAAAATATTTATTCAATAAAAATATTTTTTCCTTAATATCATCGGTCTTAGTTCCTCGATCTAGTGCGAAATGCAACTTAAACCTTAATGCATGAAACTTTAAAAAAATCGTGAAATAAATCCTAACCATGCAATAATTATGCATTAAATGCATAGAATTATTAAACACATAATTTAAAATAAAACCCTAGATTGTATGCATTCAAGTTACGTCATTTAAATTTCATGTACCTTACATTTATTCTCTTTAAACATATAATCATCGTGAACAAGAAAATTATCATATTCAACCAGCAATCTATCAAAATTATCACCAACCAAATATAAATCATGTAAATAGAAACACTAAAGGTACTATCCATGCAATCATTTAACACATCACAAAGATTTGATTCTAATGCATATAATTCATTGCGACGACAAAGTGTCATGAATTTGACAACTTTTTGGAAATCAAAATCAATAACATTTGAACTTAAATCAAGCAATGCTTCACTACTCTCAACTCTATGACTCCTCGACAAAAACGCTAATTCACAGTTAGACTCCCTTTGATAATCACACTTTCAACACTCACTCCAAATTCTTGAATACAACACAACAATGAATTAAGGTAAGGAAGCAAATCATACCTCTTAGATGTTGTGTTAGCAACTAACCTTACCTCATCGTGATTGCACCCAACGTCATGTGGATCATCCCATTGCATTTTTATACCATCAACATTTGCTCGCCTCCTCATCATGACTTCATCGAAATCCTGCAAAGGAGAAATAACAATGTTTGGGATTGAACCGGCTATATTGTCACAATGATAATAGACAACTTAGTACAAAGGTACATAAAGGGTTTTTGCAAGAATAAACAACTCTTTATCTCACTCTTTTGGGCCTTCAAATTATTTTTTCTTTTTTTTCTTTGACCTCTTTTTCTTTTCCTTTTTCTTTTCTCTCATCTCATTTTTTTTCTTTTGATAGCCATCTCACTTTTTTGTTGTTTCTTTCGGCCATTTTAAATTCTTTTTCGCCCACTTCAAGGAAATTCAATTGATCCTCAACAACAACATTTGGATTCATTGAAACAATGAAACATTTTGTTCCTCAAGAAATTGATGTACAATAGTTCCTCTTTGCCTACTCTCCTCCTCCATAGTAGACAAAATAGACACTTCTCCTCCACATAATGTTTCGACTTCCATTGTAACATCATTTAGCATCATTTGACTCATCAAGTATTGGAATACTATCATCAACAAATTTCCCAGCCACAACCTCAAATTGAGGTTTCACTACAACCTCAACTTCATGCTCAAGTTCAACAACAACCTCAACCTCCACTTGAGATTCAAGCTCAACCGCAACATCAACCCCCATTTGAGATTCTAATCAACATGATGCAGTTGAAGAAGTTATTGCTGAATTGGAAGAACAAACTGAGACTGGATCCAAAGCCTTAACAGTGGTAATTTTCAGTTAGAAGGACAAAGGCAAAGCACCAACAGTAACTGAAGCCTTATCTCCTGAAATACCAATTGCAATTGATATTATGATTGAAGAAATTCAGTACAGTTTGCACAACCTTATGTCTACAGTTTCAAAAGTAAAATATACTCAACTGATGCACATTCTGAGATTTGATTCCATCAAAGAACATACAATGAAGGATCTCAAGAAGATCACCGAAGACATAACTACCTTGTTTCTTTCCGTTGCCCAACTAAAAAAGGATAGAGTCACAGTTTCATCTTTATTCCAAACCCAGGATATGCTCATCGACAGAATTGACTTTGTGCATACAATTCTGTCCAAGAGAATGGAGTAAATGCAGGAAAAATGCTTCATGCAGTATCTCAAGTTAGTTCAGAACTCCGTCTTCTCTCTCACATGGCGAGTGTTGACAAAAAAGGGGAAGAGGAACAAAGTCACGGACAAAGTGAATCTTCAAGGAAATGAACTGAACATCCAACTGATAAAGGACTAGCTGATAAAAAAGCTAAGAAATGATGTACAGTCCGATCAGTTCGATATTTTAGCAGTTCGTTCGATCTTTATTCTTATTATGTACGAATATGTACATTTCAATCAAAGATTATTTTATCTATTTTCAGCCATATCAGTTCATGAAGTCTAAGTTTTGTCAAGCACCAAAAAAGGAGAAATTTTTAGAATTAAAGGTTTCGGAGTTTGACAAATAAAGTATCGAAGTTTGCAGAACTGATTAGCTAAACTGAAACCATAAAACTAAAGTAATTCGAACTGAAGTTATCTAAACTGAAGATTATCCGAACTAAAGATTAATGAGATAAGTCATCGGATATAATGGAACTGAATGAATATACCTAAATTAGTAAGTCAAATGAATGAATTAGTATTCGGAACTGAACAATACGCTTTAAGTCAGTTCAGCTAATCAATCGAAAAGCCCAACTCCTGATCAGTTTGACATGTAATCAGTTAAATCAACTTTAAGCCGAAAAATCATACTAAGAAGACTGCAACGTTGTACTAATTGACAAAAGGAGCACACAGCAGACTACGATATCATACTATTGTCAGAAGAATGTTGACACATTCAGAAAAGATGAATTAACGGATATGTATTAATTTATGCATTCAATGTTATCGTTGGAACAATAAATAGCTGAGGAGTTCAGTAAGAAGACTGATTGAGAATTTTTGAAATAGAGAACAATTGAAAAATTCAGTTACTTATCCAAGATCAGTTGTGAAGGATCGTGTGCTGGCCACCTTGAGGTGATTCAAACACAATATTCTTCAAGAGCTGCAATAGCTCGTGTTCTAAGAATGTTTATACCGATGAATTAGATCGAGTTTGATATAAAATCAAGCGGAAAATACTCGAAGTAATCCTTAGTTAAGAAACACTGATATATTTTATATCACGTGTAACTGAATAACTAAAAAAAAGAAAATCAGTTGTGATATATATCAGTTCCGTTATGGTGAAAACTGAACTGACGGATGCTCTAACTGATCAAATTAGTTTGAAAAAAGTAGTTAAACAATTAAATACACAATATATGTTTATAGATGTTTGGAGACTTCAACTGTTCCTACGTCCCCTTCTACCACCTCAAGTAGGATCCACTAGAAGACTTTGATCTATACAATTGATTTGTACAAATCCACTCAACATAGGACTTACACAACTGCCTAACTGAACTCCTAGACTAGACTGAAGGCAGCACCTTCCAGTCAACATGTAAAGTTCAAAATTAAGACGATATAATCCAACTGCATGCAAATCTAGGAAATATGAAAAATGGCTAATTAATTGATTTTAATTCTTTAATTGATTATGTGACATGTTTATATGATGTTTTAGTAGTTTTCCTACTTACATACATTAAAATGAATTTTTAAGAGCTCTTCGAGTTGCGATCGAGGAACGGAGACTGAGGGCTGAAAAATAGAAAATATTTTTATTAAATAATTGATTTTAATTTTTTAAATATGGTTGATGCTTTTTCATAATTTTGAAAATAAGGGGATTTTGAGGTGATTTTATATGCCGGGACGTAATTTATCGGTGTTGGTTTTTCAACAAAAAATACGAACAGTTTTGGGCAACCCGACTAATAAATTCACAAACTTATTTAAACAAAATTATTTCTCATAATTTAATTAAGTACTAATGAGCCTAATTTATATATTTAGTGGGCCTATGCCTTATTAGTGACTTAATTATGTATTTAATATACAAAACCCTCCCCAAAAACCCTACCATACCCATGCCCCCTTCCCCCATAACCCACATGAAACCCTCCCCATCGGAAGACACACGCACACACGATTATTTCAGCTAGAGGAGGCCACGGTTTCTTAAGGATTTCAGCCTAGGGTTTTCTTCACCGTCGTTCTTCGCATCGCCATCGAATATTCGTGCGTTTAAAACACAAAGACACGCCATACAACTCCTTTTCTCGTCTATCACATTGTATTATTGTTTTGAATTACTTTTGCATGAAAAGCATAAATTTCTTATGAATATTTTCGCAATATGGCATACACATGTGGTAAACTTATGATTTTATGTTTCAAATTCATGATTTTATGTGCTTAAGGGGGCTGCCATGATTAGGACATGATCAAGCACGATTTTTACACGAGTTATGGTCCTAGACACGCACCTTACACGCTGCAAAAAACGAAGGAAACAAGCTGGAACCAACCGCAGCTGTGCAAACAAGAAGGGCTCGGGTTGAGTTCTTTTGGAGGCATTGCTGGGCACGACTGGGACCAGGGAAGGCTAGAGTCATCCGAGGGGTCGGGAATAGAGTCCTAGCCATGCTAGGACTCGAGACCAAGGGGCTGGGGAGGAGTCCTAGCTCACCCGAGAATCACAAAGGAGTCGCGCACTTGCAGCAGCGCGCAAAGGGCTCGAGGGCTCGGCCAGGGGGCTCGGGCGTGGCTAGGTCAAGGGGTTAGGGTCCTAGGAGGGTCCTTGAGGGGCTAGTTCAAGGGTTGGATCGAGGGCTAGGTCCTAGGCACAAGTTTGAGGTGTCCACGCCAAGAAGGGCTCTCGGTAGCAACTTGCACTTGGGAGTGTGGCTTCGGTTTCGAGCTAGGGGTCAAGTTGGTTGAGTCTTAGGCTCCAGTAGGGTCTATGGGAGGTGTGGCTCGACGGTGGTCCAACATGGCTCGATGAAAAATCAATGTGGCTCGAGGATGGCTTGGATCGTAGGTCTAGGGTTTTTGTTTTAAAAATTAAATCGAAACATGGCTCACGTGAGGTCGAGTCGTGGTTCACGAGGGTTAAAATAATATAAAAGTGTAGTTTTTAATTTAAGAATTTTATATTAAAGTTTGAAATTATTCGGGATTAAAACGCTATAAAAATGAATAATTAAAGATTAATTTAAAAGTCTAGTATTTATGCTAAATAAAATTATGGAAATTTTAATTTTAGCTTAAATAATTATTTCGGACATGTTAGAGTCAAAGAAATGAAAAAAAGTAAAAAACGTGAAATTTTACGTCTAGGGGTAAAACGCTAATTTTACATCCGAAAATTAGTAAACGTCATGGCAGTACTCTGAATGCCGTTTTATATGCTAAAATATTTATTTTAAATGTTTATGGAATTTTATGATTTTTTATGGAATTTATAATGACACGATAAAGTTAAAAGAAATGTTGCAAGCTTGTTTTTAAAGGAAAAGTATATTAAATGCATGATTTTTATAAAGTGCTGAAAATGTGAAACATTGGAGGAGGTGAAGTAATTGTGACTATTGAGGTTATGAATGGAGATATCGTGATGGAAAAGGCCCAGAGGGAGCCCATTTATGGGAGAAAGCCCTAGAGGGAGCCTGACGAACTATTTCCATATGATGAGGATAGGCCAAGGCTCAGTTGACGAGTGAGAGTGTCGCTGATGTCCCCGCCGCCCAGTACTGTGGTTACATGTAGATGAATCCATCGACTTTATGAGGAAAAAGAAAGTCACGATTAACGATGTGAATCCAATAAAAAGAAAAAATGTATATGCTCATGATGAAAGGATATATGATATGAAATGATAAATGGGAAAATGTTGAGGTTTAAGTTATGCATGTGCATGAAATGTTATTTTACGTAAAATTATTTTCACTGTTGCTTGTGAGCTGTATATGTATTATTTGTTATAAAGATTATGGTGTGTTGAGTCTTTAGACTCACTAGGTGTGATTGATGCATGTGAGTTTGAGGGAGGTCTTGATGGTTGACTTTGCTGGACTGTCGGTGCACATAACCCGAGGACCAGTGCTTCTATATTTTTCCGCACTTATGATTTATGTTTAAGACTTTTGTTAAATATTTTACGACTATTTATTTATGCTTTTTGAGAGGTTTTTGAGAGGTTGTTAGTTGATAGCGACTTTGCTATTTTAGGAATTTCAAATGAATGACGATTTCACGTTTTGACCATTTCCTTTGATTTTTAAATACTAGTTGGTTGTTTTATTTTAAAATGGTGCAAAAAATATTGTATGTAATTTGATTAAAGGTTCGGCCGAATTATGAGAGTTTGAAAAAAAAATCCTAGTGCTTTTAAAGCAAAACGAATAGCAGACGTTTCACAACACTTGTTTAACGTCTTTGTGTCAAAGACTACATACACAAGTTTATTGTCTTTGTGCAAGACTATATTTGAGTGGTGGTGTGTGTGTGTGTGTGTGAGAACTGATCTCTGAGCACAACACGGAAATGTTCTCACACACTGAGGGAATTGTGCTTCTAGTCTAAGCTGATAACACGGTGAAGTGTTCTCTCTGGGCTGATTGCTCCTTGTAAGATGATATACAATAAGCATGCCCTTTCTATTGTTTTTCCACACTCTTCTTTTTCTCATGCTATCTTGGTCTTCACTGATCTTCTATTTAGGTGAGAAATTGATCGTACAGTGAGACTCAATAATTGTATCCGTTGCAGCTTGAATATGTTCCTTGAGATTCGTGTCTCGACTTTCCGACATCTATGCTGAAATATTTTGTCTTTAAGCTTTGCTGCAACGTCCATTATTGTACCTTTGATCGTACAATAACTTTTCCTCGGTGCGCACAGCTGGATTCCATTGAATAAGCTTGTCGTGTTCTGCAAACTGATTGATTCCTAACTGATGTTCTGAACTGCTCATTTGAACTGATCTTGAATTGGTTCGGTGAAATCTGTTGGCTCGTTAGCTGAACTGATTTTGATGCTTCAGTTGAATTGGTCAGCTGGACTCTTCATCAGTTGAGCTCTTCATCAGCTGGCCGGGCTTCTGAAGGTCTTCTGCTGAACTGCCTATGAGCTGGACAATCATTTGAACTGATCTTTGATATATCAGTTGAACTAATTCAGTTTAGGCGATCAGTTGACGTTTTCAGTTTGCGTCTCGATAGCTTCAGTTTTGGCTCGATAACTGATCAGTTGAATCCTGATCAGTTCCAGCTTCCTGCACACTAAAATCATTAGTAACAAAATAACATGTTTTGTTAACATAAAAATCAAGATTGCGAACATGAAATGTTCCAACAAGTTGAGATATTTACACAGAAAAAAAGCTCACATCTCAAAGTCATATTCATAGCAGTCATGCTATTATTTGAGCAAAAACACTAGCACATTACATTGTTCTATTCGATATTTTAAGATCAGTTGTGCTACTTTTCTGTGCAAAATATTCAATTTTAAATATTGATAAGTTAATAGAAACTAAGAGTTTCAGTTTGGCAGTGATTAAGTCCAAACTGAAGTGGTTTATTAAAGTTGTTGTAATCAATCAAAGCTTTTTAGTGAAAAACCTATCACTGTGATAGAAGTGGTGACATAGGAGCGTTTGAAGTCTCCGAACATCCATAAAAATCTTTTTGCTCACTACCTTATTTATTGCTTGAATATTCAATCTATCAGTTGGTTTATTTGCGCATTTTAAATTAATTAACTGATTGATATTGACAAAAAGATTCTTTAGTTCAGTTTATCACCAAACTGATTTATATTTTGAAAAGAGCCAAAAATCAACAAGTGTTTATTCAACCTCATTCTAAATACTTTGACACATCAAACCGATCCTAACAGTGGAAATGTCCATCTTGATACAAGAAATATTATTTCATCAATTTTACAGGTGACAGATACTAGAAAATATCTGGGCATGCCCTCATTGATTGGACGCCGAAAGAAAGTGATTTTTAGCTACTTTAGGAGAGAATTTGGTCGTGAATTCAATCGTGGAAAAATAAACCACTATCAAAGGCAGGCCGTGAAATATTTATTAAGGATATGAGACAATCTATAATATCGTATTGTATGAGTGTCTTTCTTCTGCTGGTGTCCTTGGCAGAGGAGATCCAGAGAATGTTAAACTCGTTCTGGTAAGGTTCGAAGAAAACTAACCAAAGATGCATTCACTAGCTGTCATGGAACATATTGAGTGTAAGAAAAGAGCATGGTGGTCTTGGTTTCAGAAACTTCCACGGTTTCAATCTTGCAATTTAAGGGAAACAAGGCTGTATTTCCTGCCCAGATACGCTCGCAAGCAGGTTCTTCAAAGCTAGATACTTCTCTCGAGGGGACTTTTTCTCAGTCCTATTGGGTCATAATCCAAGCTTTGTTCGAAAAAGTATTTGGAGTTCTCAATCATTGCTCAAAATTGAGAGTCGCTGGAAGATAGGAGATGGAACCAACATTAAAGTTTGGCAGGATCCTTGGCTGCGAGAAGATGAGAATTTCAGAATTCAAACATCTATGGTTCCTGAAATGAAATTACTGAAAGTGTGTAACTTGATTATCTCAGGGCTTCAACAATGGGATACTGGCTTAATAAATGCTTTGTTTAATGAAAGAGATGCACACGCAATATTGCGAATTCCGCTGTCGGAAACTTCTTCTCGAGATACTTGGGTATGACATTACAGCAGAAATGGAAAGTATAATGTAAGATCATGATACTAGGTTATTTCTGAAATCATGTCCTCGAGTTTGTACTGTGGGATCTCGGGAGAATGGAAGATGCTTTGGAATTTAAAAGTCCCACCCAAAGTTAAAAAATTTTATGGGGAGCGACTCGAAATTGTCTCCCAGTCCGAGCAACTCTTCAATGTAAAAGCATCCCAGTTCCTCTTACATGTGTCCAATGTAATGGTGATAGTGAAAACACATGGCATAACTTTCTTATATGCCCTTTTGCCCAACTCTGCTAGAGTGAGGTTCAACTTTTGTCGATCATAAACTCATGTTCATCTCAAGTCGAGAGCTTTCAGAACTGATATAGAAATTGAAATGGCTATTATGATTTTGTGGAGTTTACGGAGACAAAGAAATTAAAAACTCTGGAATAACACACAGTGTACATCAACACATGTAGTCCATTATGCATTACAAAATTTGTATGATTGGGTGCAGGCAAAGTGAAACGTCATCTACTTTATAACTTTAGAATCCTACTAAATTTTTTTTATAAACATTATTTCAAAAATTAATATTTAAAATCACTTAACATTTTTATAAATCAAAATCTTAAGTGCATAAAAATCTCTAAATCGTCAATTACCAAAATTCAACTTCCTCCTTTAACATGAACCCACTAACTTCAAAATAAAGCATAGAAATCTCTAATCAAATCATTAACAAAAATCTTTAAATCTTTTAACTATCAAGCTAATGCGAAAAGATAAATGCCCTCATGATTGTACTGCCAGACTCGATCCACTTAAGCGTCAGCGCCTCCCTCAATATCATCATCACCTGCAGCATTCAAATCTAGTGAGTCTAATGACTCAGAATGTTCTAAACATGAGTAACAAATAATACATATACAAGCACATGCATTGAAAATCATACTTTTATTTAAAATAAATTTGTAAGCATAAATAAATCGTAAATCGTCAGATCGTAAAATCGTAAACTTTCAATCATTTAATAATTTGGGTGAAGTTTGATCCCTGAAAGTGACTAGCCTTTTAACCTCTGGTCGAATGATCAGTCTTATCTCACCATTGCTCATGTGGACGGGAAGTAGGCGCCGACGTAAAATAGAAATAAGATCGTCGGGCTTCCTCTAGGGCTTTTTTCCTTATCCGGGCTACCTCTGGGCCTTTTCCCTCACAATATTATAAAAAATCATATATCATATCCTCTTTGTCACATTCAATTCACATCCTTCAAAATATTTTTAATTTTCCTTTTTTAATCATAAAATATCATGACTTTCCAAAAATAGTTTTTTTACAATAAAAATTGCACAGCTTTACAATAAATCCTAAAATATCATATTTTCATCAAAATCATCATAATATATCATTTAACATGCATTATGACCCTTCAGACTCTGCCAACCTTTTTCGTACTACCCAGGTGTAAAATGACTGTTTTGCTCAGGACGTAAAATTTCTCGATTTTGACTTCTTCTTACATTCATTGACTATAGACCATCCCAAATAATTATTTATGCTTAAAACTAATTTTAAATATTTTTATTTAGCTTAAATTCGAGGCTTTCGATTTAATTTCCTATTTACCAATTCATGAAGCGTTTAATTCCCGAATTAATTCAAACTTTAATATTTTCTTCCCAAATTTTAAACATATATTTTTTATACTTAAACAACCCTCATGAACCATGAATCGACCCCCGTGGACTATGGTTCGACCCCTTTACCATTAAACTTCAATATCACGAACCCTAGCTAGTTCCCTCGAGCCATCTCACGTTTTACTCGAACCACACTCGAGCCACCTCGAGCCAACACCTGAGCAGACCACCTAGGGACCATACAGACCATCCCTGAACCATTTAACCAGCCCTTATCCCAAGCCAAAAGTTCCAGAACTAGCCGAGGACGAAGACTTGCACGCTAGGACTCCTCACTCGGCTAGGACTCTTCACTCGAGCCACCTCTGTGCCCGAATACTCATGACCCTCACTGGACCACCCTCAAACCTAGCCTATACCACCCTAGCCAAGCCCTGACCCTCCACACTGCAGCCGATTGCGGTTGCATCCTATGTGCATGGGAAGGGTCCATGAGATCATGGACTCTTCCCTTCCGACAAACCACGGGTCCTAGCCCTGCTAGGATCCTCCCAGTACCTGAACCTTGACTCACACAGAGCCACAACCCAACCCTGGCCGAGCCATGCATGGTGCTGAGCCATGCACGGTGCCAAGACCTTGGTCGAGCCATCTTCCCATCAGGTATGGCTAGGAAACCCTAGGACTCTCCTATCTCGGCGAAGCATGATATCCAGCCTTCATTTCAACCCTTAACTACTCTTTTCCCATCCATTAAATACTTTCTATTGGCAGTGTTTCCTTAGGAACCATAGCATTAAAGAAACAAACGTAAAAACATCAAAACTTTGAAAATAATCGTTATATCATTAAACCCATCGAACGTAAATATTTTTCCTGCAAAATAAATAAAAACATGCATAATATTGTTTGAATGATGTGTCAAAAACTTTAGAAACGTGCCTTCGCGTTTTAAAATGCTCGAATATGCGATCGTCGGCGTGGGGTGCGAAGAAGAACTAACGGGCGACGAAGACTCCTAGTTTTCTTCCCTCAATTTTTAAAATATGTGTGTGTGGTGTGTGTAGTATTTCGTCTGGTTGTGTGGTTTATAAGCCTAGGTTTTTATTTTAAAGATTTTAATTTGCATGATAATGGGCTTGGGTTTTGGGTTTTGCGTTTAAGGTTTAGGAGCAATTGGGCTTATTCCTAGGTAAATTAGGCCCAATAACATCTATTTAATTGAATTCTAAAAGTTTATAAGAACTAGTTTTCAAAAATAATGCATTTGATATTTTAAAAGTCCCTTGTTTGCCCAAAACTGGCTTTCTGGATAAAATCGTGCTCATCTCGTAAAATAATATGAACTCTATCATTTTTAAATAAATTTAATCATTTTTAATCATATTAAGAAGCCTTGAAAATATTTATTGAGAAATATTTATTTTGTCTTGGTCGTCTCCGGTCTCTTTTCCCCAACCTATTATCGAATATTCGGACAAAATTTTCAATTCTCTTTAAATCATGCTATTTAATCATGAAATCATACCTTAAATCATATAATATGCATCATGCAAGCATTTAAAATTAAAAATGCAAAGCAAGTAAGCAATTTAAATCGTTTGCATGTATGTGGTTTACGTAGGTTGGCTTTTTGGACGTTACAAATCCTCCCCCCCTTAAATAAAATTTCGTCCTCGAAATTAAGACTTACCGAATAATTCGGGATATCAACTCCTCATCTCTGTCTCAGTCTCTCAAGTGGCTTCTTCCTCCGAGTGATTCAGCCACTCGACTTTGACCATTTTTATCATCTTGTTCCGCAACTTTCTCTCTTGTCTATCCAAGATTTGAGTAGGCCTCTCCTCATATGATATGTTTGGCGTAAGTTGCAGTGGATCAAAGTTCAATACATGTGAAAGGTTTGACATGTACTTGCGGAGCATCGATATGTGAAAGCCGTTGTGAACTCCTGCGAGATTATGTGGCAACGCCACTCGATATGCTAATGCTCTCACTCTGTCCAGTATCTCAAATGGTCCAATGAATCTTGGACTAAGTTTGTCTTTCTTGCCAAATCTCATAACACTCTTCATAGGTGCTATCTTTATGAACACATAATCACCATGCAAACTCGAGATCTCGTCTTCTTTGGTCTGTGTAACTCTTCTGTCGACATTGAGCAGTTTTCATTCTATTTTGGATTTTGACGACCATTTCAGCGACGTGTTGAACTATCTCGAGTCCCAACGTAGCTATCTCTCCTACCTCGTCCCAATGGATAGGCAATCTACATTTCCTCCCCTAGAGTGCCTCGTATAGAGACATTCCTATAGATGACTGATAGCTGTTATTGAAAGTGAACTCCAGTAGAGGTAGTTCCGATTCCCAACTCCCTTGGAAATCAATCACGCATGCTCGGTGCAGATCCTCTAAAATTTGTATGACTCTTTCAGATTGACCGTCTGTCTGAGGATGAAACGCGGTACTGAATAGTAGTTTAGTCCAATGCTGCTTGTAGACTCTTCTAGAACGATAAGGTGAAATGTGTGTCTCTGTCCCACACTATAGACACTGGAATCCCATGTAGTCTAACTATCTCTCGAATGTATAGCTCCGCATACTGCATCATGGAAAAATTCGTCTTCACTGGTAGGAAGTGTGCTGATTTAGTATGACGATCCACTATCAACCAAATAGCATTGAGTCCTTTTCGCCGTCTTTGGCAATCATACCACGAAATCCATAGTAATATTCTTCCAACTTCCACTCGGGAATGGGGAGTGGTCGAAGCATACCCGGCCACCAATATAAAAGTTGCAAGTCATTGTACATCTTGGACTTCCGAGATGAACATAATAAGGAGTGGTATGAGCTTCAATCATAATGTCAACTCTAAGTGAATAACCACTAGGAACCCTAGTCGACCTCGATACCTAACAATGCCATCCTCGACTGAATATAACATGCTGCCCTTCGTTTCATCTCGATGTCTCCATTTCTGTAGTTGTTCATCATAAGACTGTCCAGCTCGAATTCGATCTCGTAGAATGGAATGCACCGTCAATGTAGTGATATTAGGGGCCTCTCCCATAGCATAAACTTCAAGATCGAAACGTTTAATTTCCACTTATAAAGGCTTCTGTAATGATAAATGTGCCAAGACTGTACATTTTCTACTCAAAGCATCCTCAACTATATTAGCCTTATCAAGATGGTAGCTAATGTCACAGTCGTAGTCTTTAACAAGCTCTATTTACCGTCTTTGTATCATATTCAAGTCCTTTTGGGTGAAGAAATATTTAAGACTTTTATAATCCGTAAAGATCTTGCATTTTTCGCCATATGGGTAGTGCCTCCAGATTTTAAACGCAAATACGACTGTTGTAAGCTCTAGATCATGCGTCGGATAATTCTTTTCATGTATTTTCAATTGTCTAGACGCATATGCTATAACTCGATCATTTTGCATGAGAAGGATGCTCAATCCAAGTTTTGAAGCATCAGTAAATACCACATATTCCCCTTGAATTGTCGGCATAGCTAAAACTGGTGTTGTAGTGAGTGCTTGCTTCAACTGATCGAAACTAATTTGACACTCCGGTCCCCAAATAAATTTTACATTTTTCTTTGTCAAAAATGTCAAGGGTAATGCAATGGATGAAAAGCCCTTAATGAACTTGCGATAGTAGCTAGCTAAACCCAAGAAACTGCGTATTTTCGTCACACTTTTAGGCACAAGCCACTGCTTAACTGACTCGACCTTAGATAGGTCGATCTCTAATCCCTCTCTTGACACGATGTGGCCTAAGAATGCCACCCTTTCTAGCTAAAACTCGCACTTGATGAATTTTGCATATAATTTCTAATCTCCTAAAACTTGCAAGGTGGTCCTCAAATGCTGATCATGCTCCTCGTGGCTCTTGGAATAGATCAAGATGTCATCGATAAAAACAATAATGAATTGATCGAGGTACGGCTGAAATACACGATTCAATGAGATCCATAAAGATCGCTGGAGCATTTGTCAATCCAAAAGGCATTACTAAAAACCCATAATGCCCATATCGCGTTGTGAAAGCTGCCGTCTTGTGTACATCCGACTCCTTGACCCTCAATTGGTCCAGACCTAAGATCCATCTTTGAAAATACCGAAGCTCCTTGCAATTGATCAAATAAATCCTCGATTCAGGGCAATGGATAACTATTCTTCACTATCATTCTGTTTAGCTCCCTATAGTTGATGCACAACCTCATAGTTCCATCCTTTTTGTTGGAACATTTCATGTTCGCAATCTTGATTTTGATGTTAACAAAACTTGTTATTCTGTTTCTAACATATTTACTCAAGTATGAAGTTATTAAAACAAGAAGAAAACTGAAACCGAATTCTGCACGAACTGAATTTCTGGCAAGCTTCGGTATTTTGATGATATCTCAACTGGATGATTCAATGACAAGCCGCAAACTTGATTGATCGGAAAATTAAATTTGGAACAAGTCATATTTCAGGTCAATTGGGCAAAATCGGATGTTACAGAAGTCTAACTGATCGCTAAATTACCGAACTGATTGCACGAAAATATCAATCAGTTGGGTATGAGCAGTTGCGGTATTTTTGTCATATCTCTAAGCTCGGCTATTAGAATGAAGCGATTAAATATGCGATGGAAAGATAAGACGATGATATACAAATCATCTTCAGAAGTCAAAGTCTGAATCAAAGTTTAAGATGTTGATAAATGACGATGAAGCTACCGGTTTTGCACAAACTAAGATCAGCTAGGCTGATTTCAGCTGATTAACTGAACTGAAACTGAACTGGACCAGCTGAAGACCAGTTGAACTGAACCGGCTGAAACTGAATCAGACTAGCTGAAGACCAGTTGAACCAGATCAGTTGAACTGAACTAGCTGAAACTGAACCAGACCAGCTGAAGACCAGTTGAATTGAAACAGTTGACCAGAGTTGACCACTCGGGAAAATGTCCAGCAAGGCGAATTTGATCGTTGCAATCTCAGAAATAGTACAGAAACTTTCGAAACGGTCATATTCTTGTGTCTAACATATATATCATTGTTGGAGCCTATAAATACAACATATTAAAGATCAAACAAGAGCTTTTGAAGAGGATTCAAAGCATGGGCAGTTAGCATGAAGAAATCAGCTAGTTGAGAGCACAAGCACTTGTGTGAGGATACATTTGAGATGTACACTGTAAAGGATAAACTACTTACACACAATCACTCACACATATACAAAAGAGTTGAACTTCAAATAATAGTTGAGTGAGTCTTCACACAAAGACGTAAAATGATGTGTTTGTAGTCTTTGCATATGAGACATTAAACAATATGCTGATTATGAGGTGCTGCCTGCAATCTTGAGTGCTAGGACTTCTAGTTGGGTGCTGCCCTTCCGGAGTGGATTTGTACAAAGAGTTGTATAAATCAAAGTCTTCTAGTGAATCCTTCTCGATGTGGAAGAAGGGGTGACATAAGAGTATTTTAAGTCTCCGAACATCCATAAACAAATTCATGTTTTTTTTTTATTTCATTTCCTTATCATTTTCATTGTTTTAAGGACGCATTATTGAAGCATTTTATGTGTTCTTCAAATACAAAATTATTGCATACCAAGTGTTTGATAAAATGCTTCAACTAAAATATTTTCATTGAACTTGCATATATTTTAAATGCTTTACAAAATATTTAATTGATTTCTACGAATGATTATTTCTAGTGTCTTCCACTTGGTTTGAAAACCAAACTCGATTTAATTAATCGGTGTTC
Organism: Primulina tabacum; assembly: GCF_025594145.1. Taxonomy (NCBI): domain Eukaryota; kingdom Viridiplantae; phylum Streptophyta; class Magnoliopsida; order Lamiales; family Gesneriaceae; genus Primulina; species Primulina tabacum. Next base: position 27,256,207 of record NC_134563.1, on the reverse strand, counting down.
AATATTTCAAGAACCGAGCTATTGTAGCTCAACGATGATCTCTCTAATCGATCCTGTCACTTCTTTTTCAAAAATAACACTGGAGCGCCCCATGGAGAAAAACCAGGACGATCTTAAACTTTCCTCGAACTGACCGCTCACGATTCAATGCTATACATACCCGGACGACCTTAAACTTTGACTCAAGGAGACGACTCGATTTTAAAACTTTAAAAACACCCAAAAGTATCCAGTATCTTGCTGGAAATTCAATCTTAGAACGATTAAAAAACGACTATATTCGCTTACCGGATGACTCTTTTATTACCATTATCGCGTTTTTGGTTAAATAAATGACCAGAATACCCTTCCGACTCAAACCAACCCAAGATCAAACCTTTATTAACATACTAAGACTCAATATAAGTTGTTGGAACTCCCAAGCCCAAGCCAAAACCGAAAACATGGATTTAGAATTTAACCTAGGCTTACTTCGCTCCTATTTGACACGTTCGGGCAATTTACGACCCTGAACAGACCATGGCTCGAAACGACCTCAAACCAGGCCCTAGACCCATTCCTTAGACAATAAATAAGACCATGGTCGAGGCTATTTTAGACACAGACCCGACGCTCAAGGCCCTGAAGCTCACACACCAGCAACACGTAAAACTCATCCTCACGCTCACCTTGGCTTCCTCGCACACCAGCTACTGTCTCGGCCCTTGGATCACCCCTTGGTGCATACCAGCATTTCACCAGATCCCTAAGGCACATCCATAGCCCCTGGACCAGCCCTTAAACCAACCCCTCAGCCCTAAGAATCCCCACGCACCAAAACAGCACCACATGTGCATGTTTGTGGTGTTTTGGCTATAGCGCTCAACCAACCCAATCAAGCCCTGACCGAACCTTCCATAGACCTTCCTAAGACCCTTATCCTCCCTTCAATACCACAGCTAGGGTCGTCCCATCCAGCCCCCATGGCCGTTTGATCACCCAAAGCCGTGCCCCCATCCCCTCGGCCTGTACGCGATTGGCGTGCAGGGACCACAACCCCCTTGCGGCTGTTTGGTTCACCTTTTTGTCTCTTCAATCCTCTTCCTAACATCTAAACCAGCCCTTGAATACCTTAATTGGTTTGCTTCTTCACTCAACAATTTTCAATAAACATCAATAATCTTTTATGGAGACATGAAATACACATGCATGAGATTAAAAACAATCACTTTTATAAATTTTTCACACACATCAGCATACATGAAATAATATGGATTGAATGGTGCTTGAAAAAGGGTTTGAAAACATGTCTTGATCCTTTTTTCTTACAAGCTACGAGAGACAGCGCGACGAGAGACGAACGGGTTACGAATTTTTCCTTCCTTCCTCTCCCCTATGGTTCGGCCACCTCTAGGAGTCCTAGTGTGTGTTTTTGTGTGTGCTGAAAGGTGAGTGGCGTGAATGAGGATTTTCATAGGGTATCATTCTATATAATTAGTTCTTAATGGACTTTAGTTTACTTAAAGGGCCCTAATTAATTAATTAATTCCTTGTTAATATAGATTCAATTAAAGAATTAAATAAATACTTAATTTTTCTATTAAAAAGTCTCAACAATATTAAGAAAATATTTGGTGTCATTCATTTCTAGTATCGTACGTCCGAAACTCCTTATTTCCTAACAAAAGTTCGTTACCGATTAAGTTAATCCCTTACTATAATAGATTTCCGCTTTCATAATTTGGACTTACTAAATATAGAGTTTCTATATAACTTTCTAAAAGTAGAAACTTTATCAAAATCGTCCCCGATTCTCTTGCCTTTGCCGTACATTGCTTATTCGACTACTGAAGTCACATTCATAACATTCAATTAAATAATCATTAAACCATGCAAATACTTAAACATGCTTCTAGACCACTCATTTACATAATTTCAAATAAATTTTCATGCATGCATGTGGTTAGTGTGTTCGGGTTTTCGGGCGTTACACAAAGGGTAGAAGGCAAATATTCCATACAAACTCAACAAATTTTGCTCCAATTTGTAAGCTATGGCATAAACCTCCACTGCACTTTCTGAAATGCAATACGGACGCTATCTTGTTTACCTCGAGCAATATGTTTGGGCTTAGTTGTGTTTCACGTGATGAAAATAGAGAGTTTATGGCTCGCTGAATGCAACATTGTGATGGAAATCCCACTGTTAAAGAATGTGAAGCTCTTGCTTACTCAAAGCTTTTATCTAAATAAATGAATTGAATCTTGAAAATGTGATCTTTGAACTTGACGCAAAAACTGTTGTTGATTCTATAAAATCTCCAGAAAATGACAGTACTGAATTTGAAGCTATCGTGCACCAATGCAAATATCTTTTGCATCAAAGAACCTCGTTCTCGGTTCAGTTATAGACAAGCAAATGTAGCAGCTCGTGCTCTTGCCCAGGCTGTTCATTTCTATGCTAGCCCATCTATTTGTTTTGAGATTCCGCATTGTCTGATTGAACATTTGGATCTTTGTAAAATTTCACATGATTAATGAAATTCTTTTAAAAAAAAGTAAGGGATTTGTGAAACTCGACAGTATATGCTTAATCCGCCATCTACATATGCTAATAAAAGCTCACTGAATTACTGAATTAATTATCTTTAATTGGTTGAATTTGAAAGATATAAATGGAAATTTTGCTATATATGGAATTTGAAAATTGTAGCGGAGTAAATCTTTTCGGCAAATAGAAAGCAAAAATTACTTAGTTTGATGGATGTGGTCACAATAATTATGATGTCTTTTATTCACTATAATTTAACGGGACAAAACCATCATGGATAGAGACCGATACATTTAAGCAGTAATTTGATAGAGACCGATACATATAGGTAGTGGCTTACCCTACTATATATATTTGTCACGGATATATTTATTTACTGCTGTAATTTGGACTACTATATTTATTACTGATTTATAAAATGTAATCAATTGCATTAAATTAGTCATCGTGAACATCGATCTGACTTGATATTTCGTAAGTAATGATTATTTACTAATTTTATCACCAAGATATATATTTTTTCAATTTTTTTTATTAATATAATATATATGAATAACAAGATTTTATGATCTCGATCGGTTTGGTCCCCCATTGTTAAATGAACATCTTTTTGCACTTGATATCAGATCATCTCTTACATAGTTACCAACGTAAAACGGGTAGGGCTGCAAAGCAAACTCTTATAAGTTATTTTGATCCTGAAAGAACTGTGAAAACCGGATTTTTCCCCATTTAATTAATTATTTGCAAGGAAATTAGGACCTTGGATCTTTGTACTAGAATAAGATATGAATATTGAAAATTTAGTTGATTGGGAATCTTTATTATCAAGACAATAAAATCTAGGTTTGTGCATGTAATTCTCGAAATTGTGAGGAATAATACTAGATCATGGAAGGATTGTGCAAGACTCAAGAATCTAGACATAATATTGCATAGGATTTTCGAGAAAAAAAAAATATCCTCCTAGAATATATGCCTAGTATTATAATGCATGGAGGCATGGAAGTTGCAAGACAAATTGGAAACTATATCATCAATTTGGTTCGAAAATCCCTTGTGTTAGCATCTCAATATTTCGAGCCAGGCTTAAGGGAAATAATCAAAGATTTAAATACCATAGAATTGGAAGATAATCTCACAAATTAAGCAACATGATTTTCGAAATTTGCAAAGATATTGGAGTCAAGATTGTGAGATATTTCATGAATTTTGGTATGATTTGTGTACCAAATTTGGACCCTTGTCCCTCACCTATAAATACCCCATCACCTCTACCATTATTCACACCCTAAAAATCGAAAATCCCCTTGCTGAAATCTCGAAATTCAGCAGCTCCCCCTAAGCCAAAATTCTGCCCGAATATCGACCCGAAGCTAGGCTAGAATCAAGCCGAAGTTCCGTCCGAAGAAGGAGCGAGAAGCGATCCATTCCTGAAGCCGAGCCACCACGTTTTTTCTTAGCATTCAAACACTGTAAGTGGGCTTATTTTTAAACTTTAAAATTTCGGATTCGGGTATGCATGTTTTCGATTTTTACAAGAAAAATAAATAGTCGAGTACAATCTCCTTTCTACTCTTTTCGTGTAATTGTCATACGATTTCAAAAGTACAGTGAGGAGTCGACTGTATACAGGAGGAAATCCCAACCACGACGTACCCTTACGTTGTGAGGGACATAACCGCTATACGGCCTCGCCCCCTTAGAGAAGTAAAAATTAGGGACTGACGTCAGTAAACCGTAGAAAGTAGATAAGTCGCAGTGCTGGGTCGAAGTTTATGCATGTGTTATGAAGTACGTATGAACTCATGATTTATGATTCGAAATTTATGCATGTTGTCTTTATTGTGCTCGATTTTCCCCACTTGCTGAGTATTCCCCGAATACTCACCCCCTTACAACCCTCCCCTGATAAGCCCGAAGAACAAATTGAGGAGGAAGAATCCGAGCAGTTTTGGGGATGGTGAATGCTCAAGGAAATCGATTATCTTTACGTTATTATTAATTAGATTTACGTTTCCGCATTAAAACTCTGTCGTCTTATTTATTTTGGGAATTGTAAAGACAATGGTTATTTAATTTGAGATTATGATATATAAACTGGTTCAGTTTATACTGTGCTACAAGAGGCTTGTTGTTGCGATTGTATGATTGTTAAACAACGCCGGTGTCATTCCCGAGTTTCGGGGCGTGACATTTAAGTGGTATCAGAGCCGCCAGGTTCATAATCCGAGTGGAAAAAAATCGATTTTCAAAAAAAAAAAAAACCCTAAAAATTTTCGGTGGAATTTTAACTCGAGGCCGATGCTACCCCCTCCGAAACGGCCCAACGAGCAAGGCTCACCACTTTGAATTTGTGAGCACCAGGCTAAAATCGCGAAAATCCTTCGTTTAGGCCCCCGAAACGTCGTTTTTGCCGTTTTAGGAAATATTCGTAGACCCTATAACTTCTCGTAGGAAATTCCGAATTCGATTCCGTCAATTGTCCCGGAATCCTCTCGACATATTCTTCGAACCCATATGTCAAATTCCAAACTTTCCATTTTTGGAAAAAAAAATTATATTTATTTAAATTTCGAAAATTTCATATATATTGCATATTATCACTTGTTATATACTGTCTATTTTGGATTCTGAGCATTTCCATTTTTTTGATTTCAGGAAATGGCTCCATCTACCCCTATGCGGCCCCACACCCGTGCCCAAGCTGCCATTCGTCTGAAGGAGCTTGCCCTTCACTATCAGTCCCGTCAGATTCGACGACTTAGAGCATGATTGAGTGAGAGGAGGAGTGAGGTCGAAACCTTGACCGCTGAGAAAGAAGAGATTCAGGTCCGCTTTAATCAGTCTATCTATCAAGGTGAGCTAGTTAGGAGTGATAACATGGACCTCAGAGATGTCATAGAACAGTGCAAATATCAAAATGGAAAGTTGCGAGAGGATGTGGAGCGCTATCTCAAAGAATTGGAGGAAGAAAAACAGCTGAATGACAGGAGCAAAAAGAGACTCGAAAATCTAAGCGAGGCTATAAGCTGCATTGCCAAAGTGAACCACCAGCTGACTCAACAGGGTGAAGCGCTGAAGAACAAGATCAAGGAGAATAAGAAGGGGTACGAACTACGCCACCAGAGTACCATAGATCTGTTGGACGAGGCAGAGGCAGATGTTCAGGGGTGGAAGACACAGGTGGCCCAGCTTAATGCAGAGAATGCCCAGCTCACCCACATGGTGGAGCTACTGCAAGAGGAGGAGCCGGAGGAGGAGCTGGAAGAAGAGGAGCCGATAGAGATCGACGAGCCTATAGCTGCCATAGGAGATGGAGAGATAGATGATTAGAGTTCTTAGTTACCTTTCCCTATTACTAGGAGTTTATCTTTCCATTGTTGCTATTTTATTTCAGTTAGTATGATTTATTTCCATTCAGCACGCTTTGTTCATTTAGTTGTTTCTTTACATTCAAAAAATTAATAAAATTATGATTATTTATTAATCTCAGTTGTTCATGTATATTCAAGTCATGCTTACTTATTAACTTCAGTTGTTCCAGCATAACTTATCTATTCAATCTTGTCATATATACAACAAATTCTTAGAAGCGTTTAACTTGTAGGAAATGGCCGATAGACCACCAAGACAAAACCGCAACCCCCGTTATGCTAACAACAACAACAACAACACTAATGAAGAAGGCAACGGGCCTCCACCTCAATTCAATCTCAATCAAGCGGACCTAATGGCTATAGCCACGATCGTGGCGACGACACTTTAGGGGTTAGTGAACCCCAATGCTAATCAGCAGCGCCCACCTCCACCACAGCATGGGGTCAAGTTTCATTATGAATCACTGCGCAAGAACAGGTGCCCAACTTCCAGTGGCGCTGCCGACCCCGAAGTTAGCCAGGGCTGGCTCAAAAGCGTGGAAACTCAGTTGAGACTGTTGGAAGTCTCGGATGCACTAAAAGTGGACGTGATAGTGCCCTTCCTGGAAGACAAGGCAGCTAAATGGTGGGAAGCCGTCTCGCCAGCCATGACCGCTGCTGGACCAATCACATGGCGAATCTTCCGAGAAACATTTCTGAAACAGTACTACCCGGCAGAAGTCAGACTGCAGAAGCTAAGTGAGTTTGAAAATCTCAGCCAGGCCCCAGATATGTCAGTAGTGGAATATACCTCTCAGTTCAATGCCCTTGGATCATATGCTCCAGCGATTATGGGGGATGAAGTTCTGAAATTGCACCGCTTTAAAAAGGGGTTGAACAGCAGGATCCAATCAGCTCTAGCGGTCTACCAACCTGCCAACTTTTCAGATTTGATGGGTGCGGCTATCCGAGCCGAAGCTGATATTCGTCGAAGAGAAGGGGAAAACAGGAACAAGCGACCCCCTGTCAACCCGCCTTCTCAGGGCAGACCAATGTTCAAGAGACCCAATCAGTCGGGTGGACCTCCCTCAGGGAAATTCCCCGCCAATAACAATCAAGGACTCAAGCCATGCTCAACATGTGGCTTCAAGCACTCCGCGGAATGCCGAAGGGCCAGCGGTGTATGCTTTGGAAGTGGGAAAGCGGGGCACCGAATTGCAGAATGTCCTACCGTTGCCAACCGACCAGTAGGGCCAAACAGAGGAACTGGGCCAAATACGGGAGCAGGCCCTTGTAAACCAAAGGATGACAAACCCAATGCTAGGATCTTTGCCATGACTCAGGAAGAGGCTGACGACGCAATTGAAGTCGTGTCAGGTACCATTCTAATTAAATTAGTACCTGCCTACGCATTATTTGACTGTGGTGCTACACATTCCTTTATGTCTAAGAGGTTTGCTAAGAAGTTAGGAAGTAAGCCTGATAAACTAACTGCACCTTTCCGAATAGCCACACCTACTAATAGAGCTGTTGAAACGAACGAGATTTACAGAGATTGTAAAATCAGTATTAGTGATCAGACTTTTAGCGCCGATTTGATACAGTTGATCATGGTCGATTTCGACGTAATCTTAGGAATGGATTGGTTAGCAAGAAACAGTGCAATAGTAGATTGTAAAGGGAAGAGAGTTAAACTCCTAACCGCAGAGCAGAAGGAAGTCGTGTTTCATGGTAAATCCAGGGAACGGAAGTTGCTACTTTCCGCATCTCAAACCTGGAAAGGCATGAAATCCGGGGAGGACATCTACCTAGCGATGGTCAGGGAAGGAAAAGAAGAAGTCGAAATGAAACTGGAAGACATCCCGATAGGGAGAGAGTTCCCAGATGTTTTTCCTGAAGAGCTCTCAGGGACGGTCCCGGACCGTGAGATTGAGTTCGAAATCAACTTGGTTCCCGGTGCTGCACCAATCTCTAAAGCACCCTACAGAATGGCACCAGCCGAACTCAAGGAATTAAAAGAACAACTCCAAGAATTGATAGATAAAAGGCAGATTCGACCGAGTGTGTCCCCGTGGGGAGCTCTAGTACTCTTCGTAAAGAAAAAAGACGGTAGTATGAGATTATGCATCGACTACAGAGAATTGAACAAGATCACAATCAAGAACAGGTACCCTCTACCTCGGATAGACGATCTGTTTGATCAGCTTAAAGGAGCCGCCGTCTTTTCTAAACTGGATCTGAGGACAGGTTATCACTAGTTGAAGGTCAGGGCTGAAGATATCCCCAAGACAGTCTTTCGAACCAGGTATGGGCATTACGAATTCACAGTGATGCCTTTTGGTCTGACCAATGCACCGGCAGCATTCATGGACCTGATGAACAGAGTATTCAAGCCATTCCTGGATCAGTTCATAGTGGTATTCATCGACGATATCCTCGTCTATTCTCCTGACAAGATGAGCCATGAAGAGCACCTTCACCTTGCTCTGCAGACCTTAAGAGAGAATAAGCTCTATGCTAAGTTCAGCAAGTGTGAATTCTGGCTAAGGAGTGTGTCATTTCTGGGACACGTGATTTCGAGAGAAGGAGTGTCAGTGGACCCAAGGAAGGTAGAGGCGATTACTGAGTGGCGGAGACCGAAGAACGCCACCGATATCAGAAGCTTTCTTGGATTGGCAGGTTTATTGTGCTCGATTTTCCCCCACTTGCTGAGTATTCCCCAAATACTCACCCCCTTACAACCCTCCCCAGATAAGCCCGAAGAACAGATTGAGGAGGAAGAATCCGAGCAGTTTTGGGGATGTGAATGCTCAAGGAAATCGATTATCTTTACGTTATTATTAATTAGATTTACGTTTCCGCATTAAAACTCTGTCGTCTTATTTATTTTGGGAATTGTAAAGACAATGGTTATTTAATTTAAGATTATGATATATAAACTGGTTCGGTTTATACTGTGCTACAAGAGGCTTGTTGTTGCGATTGTGTGATTGTTAAACAACGCCGGTGTCATTCCCGAGTTTCGGGGCGTGACAAGAACAATTTGATCAGATCGTTCATTAACAAGTTTATTGAGTGCATATAAAGTATATCCGTTTAAAATTACCTGCGAATCAGCGATGTATATATATATATATATATATTTAAAATAAAGCGCAACGTCAAATAATATATGAAAACAATGTATGTTCATTTGATTTTGGTCGAATGTGATTTTCTTGCATATAGTTTTCGCGAACGCGAAAAACGAATGTTAGAGGGCATCATGGTTTGGCCTTTTTCCGTGTTACAAAATACAATCCATGAGACCGTCTCACACAAATTTTTCCTTTAAAATATAATATAAAAATTTAAAAATGAAATTTACAATTTATTTATACAATTTTGAGGATAATTATATAACTTTAAGAAAAAATGACTAAAATTATTATTAAAACATTGTTACAAGATTATAATTGATTCAATAAATGATACAAGACTAAAAATATCACGTACAGTTGAATACATAGATGAGTGAAATCGACTTTTTTTTTATTTTCATTAGTATAAACACCTTCTAAAATTAATTGATATAACTAATATAATTGAACAAAAAAATTATCGTGATAAATTTATGAATACATCAAGATAGCACAGAATGCATGTGGACGAATAGAAAAACGAAGGCAATTGGATGTGAGTTGAATAAAAAGTGATGTTTCCTAAAATAGACTAAGGTCCACGTGTCATAATTGTTGAGGTCGAAAGTGTCTGGTTTTTTAAGGTTAAATATTTGACAGAATTTGTTCTTACCAGCCCCACATATTATCATTTCTCACTTACCCTTACCAATTTAAACCTCAATTGGATGATTTTGGTCCCTCTATTTATTTATTGAAAGTAAATCCTGTACCAACTTGTATTATTATTTCCAATATTGCATATAGAAGAAACTAATCGAAAAAATTGTGAACCAATATTAGTGGGACATTAAAAAAAAATATGTCTATTATTATCTTTAATCTTGATACGGGTCAATCATGTTCATATTTTCAATAAAAGTAATATTTTTGACATAAAAATTAATATTTTTTCAGGGGTGGCCTAAATAAAATATATGTTTCACAAAATTAACTCATGAAACCGTTTTACATGAGATTTTGTGATTAAAAAAATTATAGCATAGTTATGATTTGACAAGAATTTTTATATATGGGTTAGGAAGTGATTCTTTAAAAAAAGTAAGAAAGAAAGAATAGGTGGTCTTTTTAACTTTATTTTATGCCTTTTTAGATTTAAATTCCTTTAAAATATGTCTAACAAAAAAAAGACTAAATAAAAAAATATGTCTAACAAAAAAGAAAAAGACTAAATAAAGTGATATATTTCATCCTTAATTGATCCAAGGATGATATATAGAGCACCACACTAATATTTAATTTATGGAGAACCCCATGTGCCTCTTCTTTACTGTCCCCGTGTATCTATATACATTAATACACCATAGTTAAAATTCATCGCATGTATTTTTGTATGGTTTTCTATATTATCTGCATTCTTCCAAGATAAGGGAATTAAATTAGCAAAACCATAGTTGTTCACATGTCTTGGTTTTGGTCATATAAATCATCAAAATTTCATGTTTGTCCAGTATGTTGGTTTTTTTATTCTTATTTTTTAGTGTTTTTTTAATAATCATAGAAGTGCTGATGTGGCCGGATATCGTGACATCAAAAGGGTTAAAAGTATAAAAAAAAAAAAAAAAAAACTTATTGCCGTAAAACTAAGTTGTAAATGATTTACATGACCTAAAAACCTAACCAAACATTTACTAGACCATTTTTCCAATTTTTCCGCATGTAATCAACGTTGAATTTTCTATCATACCGAATGAACATTTTACCACGTGGTATCCAATCATGGAGAGAAATTATGTACATTGTTTCAATAGTTCACACACATATTCAATTTAGGTTCGGTTCGATTTTATTTTTAATTATATGTGTATTACGGGATGCAAGCAAAAGATTTGAAATATTGAAGTACGTAAGATTTTGCTTTCCAAATAATAAAAATTTGTGTGAGGCCGTCTCACGGGAGACCTACTCATCCAAATTTAAACCTAATTGCTCTATTTTTTTTGTGCCCAGACCGTATGAAGTGTTAACCCAAAGAAAGATCAATTTCAAGCTATTCACACTCTCTAAGAACTATCAAATCTTCTTCTTTATTTTTTTCCCCAAACGAATCATGCATTTTACACACACCTAGTCAAATTCTGTCTTACATCAAAAGATCTACGTAGATAAGTTGCTTAATTTTTCTGCTGTATATTATACACAGTTATTTTGGTCAGTTCGATGATTTAGTCGAAAAGTAAAACGTTGGACCTCAAAGTACTTGCGTGTAATAATGCAAAACTGTTCCAAATGAGGAAAGAAAAAGGGACAGTACCGATGAATAATTTTATGGAATGCGAAAATGGAACTGCGAAAGTAGTTTTCAATAATTAGTAAGGTAAAACTTGATTGTCAATATCTCTGTATGTGATCGATTCAAGATGCTTGTTTTGGGGTCTGGAACAGATAATTTACATATATAGCGGAGCTGATGTTTGTTATAATTGAGTTTCAAATCCGATAATTTGTCCCAAATTTGAGATTTTTATCGATGTCAAATGAGCTATAAGACATTGACAATTATATATGAAATATAAAGATTAAATCCTCGAGATTTAACTAGTATTGAGTGCGTTTCAATTTGGGATCATGCATTAGTCGTGGTTAATTATATTTTAAGCATCCTTATTAAGACTTGTCTACTTCCAAAACCCTCCAACTAACACATAAATTAATCTTGTACAACTTGCCTAATTTGAGAATATATAAAAACATATAAATTGTAATCCATATGGGAAATTTCGGTCATATTTAAAATTTGATCTCGTCAGTTTTTTTCAATATTTAGCAAATGATTAGAATGTTGTGGCTCATGTTCTCTCGTGCCCAAACGCAACGGAAGTTTTAAAATTTTTATTTTATTTTGACAATCAAAATGTTTGAGTACTCGTATGGTTTGGATTGAATAAACATACATAGGATGTTTAAAATTTTTACCTTGGTGAATTTTTCACTTGGCTCCAACTACGCCGGTATAAGCGAACGTAGCTCTTGTTATAAATCATATGTACGTTCTTCAAATATCCTTTATACAATCTTCAAATCAGGTCCACGACTGGATTACTTGTTCCTTTTCCAACTTGCACTAGAAAGTATAAAAGGATTTTACGTAGAGATTGATATGAAGTTGCCGAAAACAAGTAGAGTGGGAAGAGGTGCGTTTTTCGAAAAATCCCTTGGCTTGGATAGGGTTTCGAAAATTGAGAATGAATTATTGTCTTTAACCCTAAGCCTAATATACATATATATATAAGTTTAGGGCCCATTAATTAAATTAAATACTTAATGTGCTTAATCAATTAATTATTCTAGTCCAACTAGTTTAATTAATTAATTAATCTTTTAAATTCCAATTAAGAACCTTAATAATATGTATATTGGTCTTGTACTCTTACAAGCCCATCATACATATACTCGTTACATTTAATTTAAATCTTTTATAAATTCAACATTTGAATTTAATATTTAAATTATAAATTTAACTCCTTGAATTTATCACCTCTAAAATTTAATAGTCATAAATTCAACTCCTTGAATTTATTTATCAATGTTTTCTATAAATTCAACTTCCTTGAATTTATTATCTCAATATTTTATATGTCAATTCCTTGAATTTATTATCTCAACGGGGACAAAATAATTCAGTACTTGTGTGATCCTCAATGATTCATGGATATAGCTAGCCGTGGATTTACAACTCTTTGTGATTCATGACATAATCCTTTATTTGGGTTTACCCTAATTTGCCTCATTCTATGTATCAACATTTGATCATGAGAATGTCAGAAATCATATTTCTGATTAAACCCATCGAATCATGGTAAGAGCGTCTAGTAGCATCGCCCCATGGTTCCCTATGTAGAGCCCAAAATCAGTACACGTATAACCCATGCATTTATTTAATAGTTAAATTATTTATTTAAGTTTAATACTATTTATAGCGATGCATGACCTATTTCAATTGCATTATTTTAAATTATTTATGTTTATGTGATGCACGTTAAAATGTTTTCTCGAGTTTCATGTTTCAGGCGATTATTCGATGCGGAATCGAGGAAAAGAGATCGGTGACGATTTTGGACAATTTTAAATGTGGTATTTTATTTTAAGTTAGATTGGGGCGTTTTAATTAATTTACCTAGTTTTAATATTTTAATGTACTAATTTAATTTTTAAGTGATGTTATGATTTTACTACTTTTAAAAGTTAGTGAGTGTGCATCTTATTTTAAATTTAGGGGATTTGGTGTAGGTAGGAAGGATTAACTTTAATCAACACCTTTATTTTTAATTAAGCAATTTTATTCCCCTAATTACTATCAAACTCACGCACACACACTTTTACATACACTAATACCGATATCACACACACACACACACATTCTATTCCGCAATTCAAATTTTTATTTTGAGAGCAAAACCTAGGGTTCCTCTACCCTAGAGCAGCCGCCACCTCCCTCTGATTTTCCAGCAAGATTTCGTTGAGTTTTCTTCAAAGAAAATCACGCCACGTTCGTCTCGGATCGTCTCTTGCATCCTTCCCGCTTCGGTGTCGTCGTTCGGTAACGTAAAGATTTAAAGGCATGTATATTCTTTCGTTTCTGCATCGATCTTGTCATAATAAATATTTTGATGTTTATTGTATGAAAACCATGTGTATGTTATGTAAGAGTTTGAGCAAATAAGGTTGGATCACTTTCGAAATGGTTTTTGGATCTCAAAACTCAAAATTACTGTCTTTTTAATTACTGCGACTTTTTGGTCAATTTTCTGGAAACAATTTCAACATAAAAAACGTAGAACTTTTCGATACCTTCGATTTAATATAAAATTCGAAATATTTGGATAAGAATAAAGTGAGTTATGGCTGTTTTCTGTGGAACTGCTCAAACTGCGTTTTTTTTCTGAAAAATATGTTGTTGATGTGTTCTTAAAGTGTTTGAATTGCATGCTTCGTTGGACAACGCTAGGCCATCACTACTGCGTTTAGACATGATGTGGGATGTGTTTAGGTACTATTTTAGGTATCGTTTCTAGTCGGGGATGGCTCGGAGACAATAGAAGTCGTAGGAAGATAATGGTGTCGAATTTTTGAATGGTGTCGAATTTTTGAATTGTGTCGTCTTTTTGTCGATTGTCGACGTTAGGGTTGTCGGATTGTTGGCCCGGGTTGGAGCCAATACCGTAGCGTCATAAGATGGGTCTCGAAGTATCAATTCTTAGTCCATTCAATTGAGTTTGGAGAATTAAGCACAATATAAAAATTTCCGCATGTTTGTTTTCACCCGAGGCTAACCGGACCCCTACACGGACCCTGGCACGGGGTCTGTGCCCTGGTTGCTTCCTGTGTGTCATTTTCCAGTGCCTACACGGACCCCTAGATGAACCCTAGCACGGGGTCCGTCTCCTTCTTTCTTTTCGGTGTGTCTTTCCAGAGTCTACACGGACCCAGAGCCGGACCTGAGCACGGGGTCCGTGTACCTTTTTTTTGGAATAGTTTAGGCTTCCCTTTGAGATTTGTTTTGGTCTGATCAGCCATATTTATGGTTTAATACGATGATTAAACGAGGTCAAGTTCCGAGTGATTTAGAATTTCATAAGCTATTTATTTGATTCAGTGGTAAATATGAATACCTACGTCTAAGTTATGCAAGATAAGTGTTGATATTCATGTTAGTACGTGCAGCAGTGGCCCCAAGCGAGATCCAATGAATCCCTCAACTTCAAGTAAGTATGTTCGACGTGCAAAGAAAATACTTTTAAGTTTTCTAGGTATGCTAAATATCTTGTGACCAGGGACGGATCCAGGAATAAAAGTTGGGGGGGCTTGAAGTCAATATGATAAGTTATATATTATTAAAACAACGAAGTTGTGCCCTACGAGATTTTAAAACATAAAATTCATCAATAATAGAATTTACATCAATATGTTTAGCTAAATCTCGTTCAATATAGAGTGTCAAACAATCGGCAAGAAAGTCATCCTCCATTTTATTGCGAAGTGCCGTCTTCACATGCTTCATTGCTGAAAAAGCCCGCTCAGTAGTGGCAGTAGACACAGGTAATGTCAAAACAAGATGAATCAATCTAGTCGACATAACATAAACACTTGACCGTCCACTCTCGGTCAATTGCTGACACAACTCAACAAGTGTAGAAACCTTTAAATTCTGCATCACATCAAGTTTATAATGTATCAATTCATACTCCAAAGCAACAATTTCTTGATCTGTGAAATCTCCAGGATAAAACTTCTTCGCAAGCTTGCAAATATCATCACTGTTAAATGAGTCAAATGAATTTTTAGGATCTAAAGCTGTACTAAGAGAAAAAAGTTCCACCGATGACTCATTGAACCGAGTATTTAACTCCATCAAAATGAAATCTATTGCTGCATTAAAAACATCAAAGTGGTAATGATGTTCTATTGTAGTTTGCCGACAGGAACGTCCAATCTTATATAGACAATCAAGGTCAGGTACATCAATTTCATTTCTTGAGCAAAAAACTTTAACTTCCTGAAGAAATTCATTCCACTCAGATTCTTTAAATTCTTGAAGGCAAGTTTTGGTAGTAGTGACAAATGTGATAACAGTCAAAATGTCTTGAGATTTTCTTTGAAGAATTTGACAAAGAGTATCTGTTGTTCTCATAATTTTATGCATTAAGTGCAAAATAAACACAAATTCAAAGCTTGTCATGTTTCTGTAAATCCCCCGAACTTCAGCCTTAACTCTTCCATTTGGAGAATAATCATTGAGAACTTCAAAAACTTTGCAAGTTGCAGTGTACATACCTATCAAGCTTTTTACCGAATCATAGTGAGAACTCCAACGAGTAGCTCCTGCTCGTTGCAAATTACCAATCTGGTTTGCACCACTTTCAGAATCACGTTCTCCAATTGACAACATATACTCAATTTCATTTCTCTGTGCAGTATGTAATTCAGCAATGCGCTTAGTAGAAGAAGTGACAATATTAACAATATTGTCCAAATGAGAAAAGAATTCCCAAATAACACTTACATCCTTAGCTGCAGAAACCAATGCCAGTTGTAAACGATGTGCAAAACAGTGGACATAGTATGCATAGGGACAATCTTTGAGAAATAATGCTTGAAGTCCATTCCACGCTCCACGCATATTGCTAGCACCATCATATCCTTGGCCTCTGATTTTCTTAACATGGAGATCATGGTGAACAAGAACATTTGATATCTCATTTTTCAAATTCATTGAGGTAGTATCACTAACACTTTTGATGGCAAAAAATCTTTCTGTCAAAATCCCATGATTGTTCACAAACCTCAATATAATGGCCATTTGCTCTCGTTTAGATATATCTCGGGCTTCATCAACAAGAATACAGAAGTATTTATCTCCAACTTCTTCACGAACCATCTGTCGTACTCTATTGTCCATAATATGTAAAATCTCTTTCTGAATTTCTGGAGCGATATATTGGGCATTTTTTGGAGCATTCTCAAGCACAACTTCATCAATTTCTATATTCATTTTTGCAAAAGCCTTCACCAATTCAAGAAAATTTCCACGATTAGATGAAGATAGAGATTCATCGTTACCTCTAAAAGCACAACCTTGAAGTGCTAGCCAACGAACAACTACAATTGAGGTGCTCAAACGCAGATGATTTTTCTCTTTTTCCTCTTTAGATTGTGCATGCATCACTTTATCAATATGTTGTGAGGGTCTCATCAAATTTTCAGCCCTTCTCTCACACATAGTATGAGGTGAAGAAGCTGCAGAACCAATATGGGCAAGAAAAGCACATGTTTTTCCTTGGTTTACCTTTTTCCAATTGTCAAATCCTTCATTGACCAATGCCGAGATATTAGATGAATTAACATCATTCAGGAAAAGAAAACAATAGAAACAATATGCCTTATTTTTTGAAGGCGAATACTCCAACCAATAAAATTTCTGAAACCATTTTTTCTGAAAACGACGATTCTGGCTTCCAAATTTTGTACCTGGATCTTCCAACATATCTGGTTGATAAGGCCCCATATTTAGATATGAACGTATTATCTCATCTCGTACATTAACATGATATTCACATATCTGTTTTCTTTTTCCTGGATCTCGTTCAATAAAAGTAGACGAAGACTGATGATCGTCTCTAGGAGAGGAACATGAAGGAATTTGGATATTGGGAAATAGAAGACTTTCACTGGATTGATGTTGCATTGTAAGGACCGTAGGAATTGAAGTATCTTCACTAGCTTGACGATCTCTCTTCTTAAAGAAAGAGGATATCAATGTTTTTCCTTTATTTGCAGCAGATTGATATTCCATTATGAAATAGTTCAATTTATAATCCTAAACAAGAATAAAATAATTATTAACCAAATAAACAAGTAATAGTCACTCAACAACTCAACAACAAACAATCAAGAAACCACAAATCACACACAGAGAAGCTATAAAAAACAAAATAAAAAATGTATAGCCGATTCTTACCTGGATTGTTGCCTTGCCGATGAGCAATTCGATTTCTTTGGGAGTCCGCAATTCTATTCTGTCGCTAAAGGGCTTGGGACTTGGGAGAGAAATTTTGTAGAATTGAGGTGGGGCGGATCAGAGGATAAATTTGGTCTCATCCTTGTAAATGGACGGGACTTGATTGGACTAAGACATTGATGTACGACGGTTTTTGAAACAATAGCGACGGTTTTTCAAAAAACAGTCGCTAATAGCGACTGTTATTAGCGACTGTTTGAATAAACCGTCACTAGTAGCGACGGTGCAATTAAAACCGTCGCCGATCCAGATCGGCGGCGGTTTTACTAAAACCGTCGCAAATATTAGCGACGGTTTTTCAAAAACCGTCGCTAAATTATTAAAAAAGTGGGCTGGGCTACAGCCCAGTACAACCCTAGAATACATCCGTCTCTGCTTGTGACCAAATTATGTATGGGATTGGAAAGTGGTAAAGTATTACCAGGGACCAATCCACCCCGTTAAATTATGAACGGGTTTAGATCAGGATTGAAAAATGGTAAAGTATGACTAGGGAACAATCAACCCGTTAAATTATGAATGGGGATCTCATGTATGTGGCAGTGGATCTTCCCTGTCAGCCCAGTACTGTGGTTTAGTCTGATCAGCCGTATTTATCTATGAGTCACTTGCTTTGAAACATGCCTCTACGCAAAATGATGAAGTTTATGTATGTTCAAGCATGTAAGATGTAAGCATGTTTAAGAAAAGTTTTATGTTGATGGCACGTCTATGTATGTATGTACGTATGCTCAATCTTATCAATGCAAGTTCAAGTTCAAGTTCTAGTATGCACGTTCTATTTTAAAGCTGCATGTAATCTTATTACGTAGTACTTGTTACTTCCAGTTTATGCATGTTGAGTCTTTAGACTCACTAAACTTGATCGATGCAGGTGGGGATTAGTTTGAAGAGACGAAAGGTGGGGACCAGTGAGCTGGCTTGGACTGAGTAGGAGGCTAAACCCGAGGACCGCCATATTTTAAGTTTTATGAAATGTTCAAAATACTCTGATTTTACGTTTTGGTTTTTGATCTTTAAACAAGCATTTTTCTTTAGCAAAATTTATTGTGATCCATCTTATTGCAAATACTTTTGGTTGAACAGTTTATTTATGATCAACTTGAAAGTTATTTTATATTTAAGAAATTTTTATTTTTTCGCAAATTTTAAAGTAGTCCATAAGTTCGGTACGTTACAGTTGGTAACAGAGCCGACCTCTCTTAGTACGGTGTGGTTCAGGGACGAACCAAGCGGAAGCTGGTGGGCATGTGAGGCCCTGGGGTCGAAGAGGGCGGGGGGTGATCGCCGGTGCCATGAGGTTACATGGACAATGAGCGGCTCCTGACAGGCTTCTAGGTGGAGGGAACATGAATGAACCGATCCCACACCGAAATGAAAGGGATTCCAAAACTGTTCAATGTAATGGACTGTACAGTTGAAGAGAGCTTAAAAGATATGATATGTACTACTCATATCAAGAAGATGCATCTTCTTTTCGGTAGCTCATCACATAAGAACTCTAAAGTTAACATGCTTGACTTGGGGTAATTTTGAGATGGGTGACCCCTTGGGAAGTTTCCTAGGGTGCGTGTGAGTGAGGACATAAGCACGCTGGAAAGACTCGTCTTGGTACAGGGAGGACAATCGTCAAATTTGGGGGCGTTACAGTTGGTATCAGAGCGGTGTTCTTGTAAAGGATTATGCTACTGCCAGTTGCGAGGAGCTCACGAAGCTACACCTCAAGTCTGTAAGTTTTAAAGTTTTGAATTATTCCATGTATTAAGCATTAAGTCATGATTTCAGCATGTCCATGTTTTTTTGTTCAAAATTACGTGCATCTTATGCTATTGATATTATGTTCATGAAGGAACATTGGGTTTACGTGTTGGGTAAATTGTTGGATCAGTATGCCTCCTAGATGCATGATTAACCGATAAGCTAGGGATGAGGACAGAGAGGCTCGAGAGGAGGGGAGAGATGCTCCTCCTCCTCCACCGCCAGATATGCAGGCGCAGATGCTTGCAGGAATGACTCAGTTCTTCGCACAGTTTGCAGGGAACCAAGCGACAGTGGATGCAGGGGCTAGGCCCAGACCAGAGGCGGTGTATGAAAGGTTTAGGAGGATAAATCCTAAGGAGTTCTAGGGAACTACTGACCCGATGATAGCTGAGGGATGAATTAAGTCCATCGAGGTGATTTTTGCATTTATGGAGCTGCAAGACGCAGATAGGATCAGATGTGCCACATTCCTTCTGACAGGGGACGGCAGACTGTGGTGGGATAGTGTTTCGGTGTCAGTGAACTTGCAGACACTGACGTGGAATGGGTTCAAGGAGGTATTCTACTCCAAGTACTTCACTGAGGAAGTACGCTCCAGATTGACAAGGGAATTCATGACGCTGCGTCAGGGAGACAGCAGCGTGGCAGACTTCGTCAGGAAGTTCGAAAGGGGGTGTCACTTTTTGCCTCTGGTAGCTAATGATGTCCAGGGGAAGCTGAGGCACTTTATGGATGGTTTGCGGCCGATCTTGCGGCGTGATGTCAGGGTTGCTGGTCCTACTACCTATGCTGTTGCCGTATCTAGAGCCTTGGCGGCAGAGCAGGACCAAAGGGATATCGAGAGTGATAGGCAGGGCAAGAGGCCCTATCAGGCACCGCAGCAGCAGCAACAACAACGACCTCAGTTCAAGAGGCCATTCCAGGGACAGCCAGGGAAAAATCCATTTCAAGGACCGCTGAAAGGCAAGGGTCCTGTTCCACAGTAGAAGGTTCCTCAGAGGCCGGAGTACCTAGTGTGCCCGAAGTACAACCGCCAGCACTCGGGGCAGTGTTTATATGGGTCGGGCAAGTGCTTCAAATGTGGAGCTAGTGATCACATGTCAAAGGAGTGCCCACAGTGGAGGCAGCCAACCCAGGGAGAGAGTGTTCGCCATGCATGCTCAGGAGGCGAACCCAGACACGACCCTATTGACCGGTAAACTTATTTATTTAAGAACCGCACTATTCTTGCTAGGCATATTTGGAATTTATTTGTGATTATTAGGGTGCTAGTTAATATTTTAGTGACTTGGGATAGAAATTTTATGCTATGCTTGAAGTTAAGATTAGAGGTTTGGGATATAAGTTGTGTGTTGTGCTAACGTCTCTCAGGAAACATTTTCATAAAGAGAGTATCCACGAAGCCCTGATAGAATCAGGAGCCATCCACTCTTTTATTTCAGAGACATTCGCTAGTCACCTGAACGTCAAGTCTATTGGACTCGACGTGAGCTATTTAGTGACAGTCCCATCAGGAGAAGAATTGTCAGCTACTAGTGTGGTCAGAGACATCGATCTCGAGCTGCAGGGCCACCTAGTGTACGCAGATCTGATCGTGTTACCGATGCCAGAATTTGATATTATCTTGGGAATGGACTGACTGACGAAGAACAGAGTTCTTGTCGATTTCCAGAAAAGGTCAGTGTTAGTAAGACCTTTGGGGATGGATCAGTTTCTCTTTGAACCAGCAAGATGGAGGAGTTTCCCTCGCATGATCTCTTGCATGCAAGCGCGGAGACTTATGCACAAGGGTTGTCAAGCTTTCTTGGCCAGCATTGTGTCTGCACCTGACATACCCATTCCGTCAATAACTGATGTACCAGTAGTAAGAGATTTTCCTGACGTATTTCCGGATAACGTCAAAGGCCTTCCACCAGAGAGAGAGGTGGAGTTTTCAATGAACCTTGTGCCAGGCACAGTGCCAATCTCTAAGGCACCGTACCGGTTAGCTCCAGCTGAGATGTTAGAATTAAATAGCAGATTCAGGAGCTTCTAGACAAAGAATTCATCCGCCCTAGTTTCTCACCATGGGGCACACCAGTGCTCTTTGTGAAGAAGAAAGACGAAAGCATGAGGCTGTGCATCGATTACCGAGAACTGAACAAGGTAACGATCAAGAATAAATACCCACTTCCAAGGGTCGAGGACTTGTTCGACCAGTTACAGGGAGCCACAGTGTTCTCTAAGATAGATCTTCGATCGGGGTATCACCAGCTGAAGGTGAAAGATGCAGATGTTCATAAGACAGCTTTCAGAACCAGAAACGGGCATTACGAGTTCTTAGTGATGCCATTCAGACTGACGAATGCTCCAACTGATATTTATGGACTTGATGAATCGAGTATTTCAGCCCTACCTAGATCAGTTCATCATAGTATTCATTGACAACATTCTTATTTACTCTAGTAGCCATCAGGAGCACAGTCAGCACTTGGGTAAAGTTTTGCAGGTCTTACAGAGTCGCAACTTTTTTGCAAAATTCAGTAAGTGTGAATTTGGTTGGAGAATGTAGCGTTTTTCGGTCATATAATATCTAGCAGTTGTATTGAGGTGGATCCAGCTAAGGTAGCAGCTGTCAAGGAATGGGTTGAACAGAAGAATGCGTCAGAGATTCGCAGTTTCCTAGGTCTAGTAGCCTACTACAGGAAATTTATTCAAGGGTTTTCTTTAATAGCAGTGCCATTCACTTCACTGACAAAGAAGAATGTTAAATTCGTGTGGAGTGATCAATGTCAGAAGAGCTTTGATACTTTGCAACAAGCTCTTATTTCAGCGCCAGTGTTAGACATGCCATCAGGACAATGAGATTTTGTGTTATACACCGATGTGTCTAAGCTCGGGTTAGGTGCAGTGTTGATGCAGCATGGTCGGGTTATATCTTATGCTTCCAGGCAGTTGAAGGTGTCTGAGAAGAACTACCCGACTCATGATCTTGAGTTAGCTGCCGTTGTCTTGGCGTTGAAAATATGGAGACATTATTTGTATGGCGAGAAATGCTAAATATTCACTGATCACAAGAGTCTCAAGTATTTCTTCACGCAGAAAGAGCTGAACATGAGACAAAGACGGTGGTTGGAGTTGGTAAAAGAGTACGATTGTGAAATTAGCTACCATCCAGGGAAAGAAAATGTTGTGGCAGATGCCTTGAGCCGTAAAGTTGCAGTCGTAGCACAGATGTCAGCACAGGGATCTCTTCAGTCAGAGATTCAGAGATTCAAGTTAGAGGTTTATCTTAAGGGCAGGGCTCCTAAACTGTTTAATATGACAGTCCAGTCTTCCTTGCTAGACCGAATCCGTGCAGGTCTGCCTTCAGATGAGCAGTTACAGAAATGAAGACTGAAGGATGAGGCCAAGGGCAGTGTACTCTACTCAGTGTCTGGTGGTATTGTGAGATACAGAGGTAGAATGTGGGTGCCTAGTGTTGATTCGATCAGAGAGGATATTCTGATGGAGGCACATGCATCTCCATATTCTATCATCCATGAGGTACCAAGATGTACAAGGATTTGCAGGTTCTGTATTGGTGGATAGGTGTGAAGAGAGACATCCGTCGATTCGTGTCTGAATGTCTCACTTGTCATCAGGTGAAGGCAGAGCTTCAGAGGCCAGCAGGAATGCTCAAGCCACTCCCTATCCCCGAGTGGAAATGGGAGAATATCACCATGGACTTCGTTGTTGGATTGCCGAGGTCAGTTAGGAGATCCAATGTTATTTGGGTTATAGTGGATCGACTTACTAAGTCGGCACACTTCTTGCCAGTTAAGACAACTTTCTCCATGACGCAATATGCAGGGCTTTATATCAGGGAGATAGTCCGATTGCACGAAATCCCAGTTTTTATTGTGTCCGACAGGGACCCGTGGTTTACATCGTACTTTTGGAAGAGTTTGCATGCAACCATGAGGACGAAGTTGCTATTCAGTACAGCTTTTCACCCGCAGACAGATGACCAGTCTGAGCGAGTGATTCAAATTTTAGAGGATCTATTGAGAGCCTGTATGATCGATTTCCATGGGACTTGGGAATCTAAAATACCTCTAGTGGAATTTACCTACAACAACATTTTTCAAGCATCTATTGGTATGGCTCTTTTCGAGGCATTGTATGGAAGGAAGTGCAGGTCGCCGATTCATTGGGATGAAGTCGGTGAGAGATCAGAACTTGGTCCAGAGATTGTTCAGCAGACTGCAGACATGGTGGTCAAGATCCGAGACAAGATGAAGACCGCCCAGAGTCGTCAAAAGAGTTATGCTAACAAGAGGAGAAGAGATCTAGAGTTTGTCGTGGGTGATCAAGTTTTCGTGAAGATAGCACCCATGAAGTGTGTTATGAGATTTGAGAAGAGAGGCAAGCTTAGTCCGAGGTTTATTGGACCATTTGAAATTCTTGACAGAGTTTAAACGTTAGCTTATCGTGTAGCCTTACCGCCGAATATGGCCGGTATACACAATGTGTTCCACGTCTCGATGCTAAGGAAGTACCTAGCCAATCCTTCGCACATTTTGAGTTACGAGCCGTTGCAGCTTACTTCCGATCTGCCATATGAGGAGAGACCTGTCCAAATCCTAGACAGACAGGAGCGGAGACTTCGGAACAACGTGACCAAGTTGGTCAAAGTCCGGTGGCTGAATCAATCCGTGGAGGAAGCCACTTGGGAGACCAAGACAGATATGAGGAACCACTACTCGGAGTTGTTTGTTAAGATTTAATTTCGACAACGAAATTTATATAAGTGGGGGAGGAACTGTAGAGCCCAAAATCAGTACACGTATAACCTATGTATTTATTTAATAGTTAAATTATTTATTTAAGTTTAAAATGATTTATAGCGATGCATGACATATTTAAATTGCATTATTTTAAATTATTTATATTTATGTGATGCACGTTAAAATATTTTCTCGAGTTTCATATTTCAGGTGATAATTAGATGCGGGATCGAGGAAAAGAGACCGGTGACGATTTTGGCAATTTTAAATGTTGTATTTTATTTTAAGTTAGATTGGGGTGTTTTAATTAATTTACCTAGTTTTAATATTTTAAAGGCCTAATTTAATTATTAAGTGATGTTATGATTTTACTACTTTTAAAAGTTAGTGAGTGTGCATCTTATTTTAAATTTAGGGGATTTAGTGTAGGTATGGAGGATTAACTTTAATCAACACCTTTATTTTTAATTAAGCAATTTTATTCCCCTAATTACTATCAAACTCACGCGCACACACACTTTTACACACACTAATACCGATATCACACACACACACACATTCTATTCCACAATTCAGATTTTTATTTTGAGAGCAAAACCTAGGGTTCCTCTACCCTAGAGCAGCCGCCCCCTCCGTCTGATTTTCCAGCAAGATTTCGTTGAGTTTTCTTCAAAGAAAATAGCGCCACGTTCGTCTCGGATCGTCTCTCGCATCCTTCTTGCTTCGGTGTCGTCGTTCGATAACGTTAAAGATTTAAAGTCATGTATATTCTTTCGTTTTTACATCGATCTTGTCATAGTAAATATTTTGATGTTTACTGTATAAAAACCATGTGTATGTTATGTAAGAGTTTGAGCAAATATGGTTGGATCACTTTCGAAACGGTTTTTGGATCTCAAAACTCAAATTTGCTGTCTTTTTAATTACTGCGACTTTTTGGTCAATTTTCTGGAAAACGTTCAATATACGAAGCTTAGAACTTTTTGATACATTTGATTTGATATAAAATTCGAAATATTTGGATAAGAATTGAGTGAGTTATGGCCGTTTTCGTGGAACTGCTCAAACTGCGTTTTTTTCCTGAAAAATATGTTGTTGATGTGTTCTTGAAGTGTTTGAGTTGCATGCTTCGTTGGACAACCCTAGGCCATCACTACTGCGTTTAGACATGATGTGGGATGTGTTTAGGTACTATTTTAGGTTTCGTTTCTAGTCGGGGATGGCTCGGAGACAATAGAAGTCGTAGGAAGATAATGGTGTCGAATTTTTGAATTGTGTCGTCTTTTTGTCGATTGTCGACGTTAGGGTTGTTGGACTGTTGGCCCGGGTTGGAGCCAATACCGTAGCGTCATAAGATGGGTCTCGAAGTATCAATTCTTAGTCCATTCAATTGAGTTGGGAGAATTAAGCACAATATAAAAATTTCCGCAGGTTTGTTTTCACCCGAGGCTAGCCGGACCCCTACACCGACCCTGGCACGGGGTGCGTGCCCTTGTTTCTTCCTATGTGTCATTTTCCAGTGCCTACATGGACCCTAGCACGGGGTCCGTGTCCTTCCTTCTTTTCGGTGTGTCTTTCTAAAGTCTACACGGGCTCAGAGCTGGACCTGGGCACGGGGTCCGTGTACCTCCTATTTGGGAATAGTTTAGGCTTCCCTTTGAGATTTGTTTTGGGGGTTCTATGCTATGGTCTAATACGATGATTAAACGAGGTCAAGTTCCGAGTGATTTAAAATGTCATAAGCTATTTATTTGATTCAGTGGTAAATACGAATTCCTACGTCTAAGTTATGCAAGATTAGTGTTGAAATTCATGTTAGTACGTGCAGCAGTGGCCCCAAGCGAGATCTAACGAATTGCTCAACGCCAAGTAAGTATGTTCGACGTGCAAAGAAAATACTTTTAAGTTTTTGAGGTATGCTAAATGTCTTGTGACCAAATTATGTATGGGATTGGAAAGCGGTAAAGTATGACCAGGGACCAATCCATCCCGTTAAATTAATGAACGAGTTTAGATCAGGATTGGAAAGCGGTAAAGTATGACCAGGGAACAATCCACCCGTTAAATTATGAACGGGGATCTCATGTATGTGGCAGTGGATCTTCCCTGTCAGCCCAGTACTGTGGTTTAGTCTGATCAGCCGTATTTATGTACGAGTCACTTGCTTTGAAACATGCCTCTACGCAAAATGATGAAGTTTATGTATGTTCAAGTATGTAAGATGCAAGAATGTTTAAGAAAAGTTTTATGTTGATGGCACGTCTATGTATGTATGTACGTATGCTCAATCTTATCTATGCAAGTTCAAGTTCAAGTTCTAGTATGTACGTTCTATTTTAAAACTGCATGTGATCTTATTACGTAGTACTCGTTACTTCCAGTTTATGCATGTTGAGTTTTTAGACTTACTAGACTTGATCGATGCAGGTGGGGATGAGTTTGAAGAGACGAGGGGATGGGTTATGCATGTTGAGTTTTTAGACTTACTAGACTTGATCGATGCAGGTGGGGATGAGTTTGAAGAGACGAGGGGTGGGGACCAGTGAGCTGGCTTGGACTGAGTAGGAGGCTAAACCCGAGGACCGCCATATTTTAAGTTTTATGAAATGTTCAAAAGACTCTTATTTTAAGTTTTGGTTTTTGATCTTTAAAAAAGCATTTTTCTTTAGCAAAATTTATTGTGATCCATCTTATTGCAAATACTTTTGGTTGGACAGTTTATTTATGATCAACTTGAAAGTTTATTTTATATTTAAGAAATTTTTATTTTCCACAAATTTTAAAGTAGTTCAGAAGTTCGGTACGTTACACCCTAGGTATCTCTGTAGTTCCTGCAAGAAACAGTCGGTTATGATTAACGTACAGTACAGTCCCTTCATCTCATATATCCTGATCGAATCTGCAACCATTGGTTCTTCGAGGGTTGCATAAGTATTCGATAACTCTGTGAGACATCTTTGAGAATAAATAGTGGCATCGCATGTACAATTGGAGAACTCCTTCTCTAACGCACATCTCATACTTTGGCTAGAGATTCCAGGCGCTATTATTTCATCAGATCACACAGGATATCCACATTCGTAAGTGAGCGGGGAATTTCCGACTACAATGCATTGGCTCCTACATACGTCACAACTGTACCCAATCTCGCCACATGTTGACCTTCCTGGAGTCGGTAAAAGAGTCAAAGCACAGCCATAGCATATAAAGCCTCAGTGTTGTCCCGGGTCGTAACTACTAATAGTGTACATTCATATCCACGGACTTATCATCTCGATGAATGATAACCACTTGTAAAGTCCTAGGGAGGACAGTTCAGTATAATCATCATATGACTACACATCTGCATATTTGCACATCTCTATGCCCTTACAAAGAAATGCGGTACACAACATCACAGATACTAGTATCGAGCTCAAGCGACCTTTATCCATGTTTTAGGCAGCTGAATCGACTAGAAATGAATTTAGATTATACAGTGTTTAAAAATGAGTTTCAACATCGAAGTACGATTCATTTTGTATAAAATTAAAATCAAGGTCTTTATCTATGTTGATCACATTAGTATACATATAAAGAAATAACAAACCATGAAAAGATTGTTTATTACAATTGAGTCAATAAATTCCATAGCCAACAATTGACTTACGGGACATATACTCTAACATAGAATTATATGTTTGAATTAATTCGCCAAATTTAAACGTCGTCTTCGCTGAAGATAACATGTGTTTTTTTAAATGATTAAGTCTTGATTTAAGAAAATATATAAGATGAACAATCAAAAATTTAAAAAATTATTTGACCAAAAAATAGGCTTAAACTAGTTAACAAAACATAATTTTGTAGGGTGCAATATTTACTTTTTTATACCAATCAGGACTCAGAATTCTTGTTCTACTGTATGTTTGAAAGAGTTATGTAATTTAACCATCAATGCTTGATTAAATTGGGTAGCAAACGTTCACAACTGATATCTGTCGAAGGCACTATTGGTTATGGTTATATTTACTTGGGGAAAATATTTCGTTGTTCCATCAAATTTCTGCAAGATGATGTTTCTCCCTTTGAATGGGAAGACAAAGTTGAATTTCAAAGAAAATATTGACGATTTATGCGTACTATGGCTAACTTATTTTATTATAATTTTTTTTTTGTTTTTTTAAGAGTACATTTTCAAGTTGTTAATGATATTTAATTATAGGATTGAAAGTTTGTCGTTACATCAAAAATTATAATTAATGATAAAATGACAAACATCCGGTTAAGGATGACAATGGAATGGGGCGCGGCGCGGCGGGTTTGCCATCCCTGTCCCCGAATTAATTCCCATCACCCCCATACCTACCATGATCCCTGCTTTTTTCCCGAACCCGAAACCCCGATGATCAAATCCCCATCTCCGCTCTCATCCTTGTTTCAAAAATATAAATGGGACAAGATGATCCCCAAACCAAACCTTATTATTATCTATTTTTATTAATGATAATATTAGTATTAATATTAATATAGATATAAACATTAATTATATTATTATTAATATATTATTATATTATATTTTACTATTAATATTATTTTCGGGACGAGTTCTGGGATGAAGATAGTAATATCATAACTATCCGAACAATTTCGGGAATTTTAAAAAAATCATCGAACTCGAAAAAACCGGGTATCTCCATCCCGGTTTAGGGTTTTTCCCGCGGGACCTTGAACCTGGGAAAAGTTGTCATCCCTGCGTCATGTCCTATAATTAATGTCAGTACTAAAGTCACATATTCGATTGTCATTGGTTGCAAGTAAAGTAGTTATTAGGAGATGGATCGTCGATGTACTTTGACACATGGTACTTTATGAACAACATAGACACACACACAAACAAATATATATATCAAAATTGTGCATCCAGTAGGTGAGTGTCACATCAGTGATAAGCATAGAAGTGAACACTGATGGATGGACATCATATCAAAACTGATATCAAATTGATTTTTTTCCTTAACTAAGGTGTTGTGTATCATATAGGGATGTTAAAATGGGATGACTTTAAGAGTTGGTGCTCGACAAGCCAACTTGTGGCTCTGACTTTAGTGACTCTAACATAAAATAATCTTTATTTCAATAATATTTTATGATTTTATTCGACTATGGTATTATACTCTATCTGTATACCCATGCAACCTACATAGATAATGTTCTTGAATATACAATAGGTACCATGAATTCTGCGTCGCAACGTAAGATTATGGAATCATTAGGAAGTGTATCGTATATTCTAAACAAGTTCCTAATTGAATCAACCGCCTAAAACAAGGATAAAGGTCACTCGAGCTTGAGAATAGCAGCTGTGGAGTAAACGTCATGTTTCATTGGCAAGGATATGGAAATGTCCATTCACACCGATAGGTGATCATATGATGATGAATTTGAATAACCCTCCCTTGAACTATCCAAGTGGTTCACACTTATCGAGTGGAATAGTCCGCAGTTATGGTTGTACACCATTAGTCCTTTGACCCGGGATAATATAGGGGCTATACGTACTAGTATGCACTTTGATCCGTTTACCAACTCCATCGAGGGTCATCAGGTGGCGAGGTTGGCTGTAGTTTCGAAATACGTCGGAGAAAATGCATTGTAGTCGGGAATTCGTTGTTTTCCTACAGGTAAAGATATCCTATGTGGTCTGATGAGTTAATAGTGCAAAAAATATCTGGCCGGGGTAAGATATGTGCAGTCTGGAAAGATGTTTCTTTAGTTGCGCATACCATGACGCTATTACTCAAAGATAATTCACATTTCTATCGAATTCATATGCAACTCTCGATATACCAATGGTTGCAGATTTGATTGAGATATATGTGTTGAAGGGACCGTACTATACGCTAACCATGACTAAAAGTTCTTGCAGGCACTATTAGTGATATCTAGGGGATCATGAGGCGATGCTACTAGACGCTCTTACATGATCTGATGGGTGCAATCATAAATGACTTCTGACATTCTTGATCAAGGTATTGATGAAAAGAATGGGATTAACTAGGATAAACCCGAATAAGAATAAAAGTTATTTTGAATCATATGGAGATGTGAACCCACAGCTAGTTGTATCTCTGAATCATTGAGGGTCACACAAGTATCGGATTATGTGTTCCAGTTGTGATAGTCAAATTTTAAGGAGTTGTAAATTGGCGACTATAGTTTGATGGAGATAAAAAAAGAAGCTTATAAAAGAATTTATATGGATAAAAGAAATGAAAGTTAGCATGGTTGCTAAATAAGGAAGGAGAGTGGAACCGCCTATTTTAGTAAAGAAGTTTACAAAACTGGCAGCTGGCAAATATGGTAACTATCATATATGGTATGTTCTAAATTTGGTAAATGAAATTTTTGATATTCGAAATTTTTGATTTCCATTATATGAACAAGACTTGTATCCTTGATATATCGGCACTCTCAGATTGTCGATCGAGGTTATAATGAGTTCGAAATCATTTTTTTAGTGAATTTAGAATTTACTAATTAAATTATTGTGCTAGTATTGGTGACAACTACCATGCAAAAATTATCATAAATGATCTAGAGGAGTCTGGATTTTGGAAATTTGGAGGCTGCAGTCTCAATGCACAAATCGCTTGTGATTTCTAGTGCAATCCAAGCAAGGAACAAATCTTCTGATCGTGGACCCAATTAGGCGATCAAAGGAACAAACCGTTCGTAGATATTTACAAGAAGGACTATATTCGCGTAAAAATCGGAATAGTTTGAAGTCCAAACGTTAATAACGCAAAGGTATAATTCTAAACGCCATGTGTATTGTTTTAAACACACGACGTCCAAGAACAAAAAATTTAAGCATACCTGCGTCTTGGGTGCGAGAATACGATACACAAACAGTAGTATCAGAGCCAGGTTATTCTTAATCGTGTGTTTTAATTAAATTGTGTTGACTTTATTATTTCTAACCGCGTAAAGATTTTAAGAAAAACGCACGTCAAAATTATTTTTCAAAAACCAGATTTTAAAAAAAATTGAGTTCTTCCCGGAACTGTTCAGGGCAAACGTGCGCGCCGCGCGGCCGGCGTGTGGCGTGCGAACGGCCTGCCACCACGGATGGGTGCTCAGGAACGTCTCGGGCATCGCGCTGGGTCGTGGGCTTGAATTGTTTGAGCCTAGGGGCGATTTTCTAATTTTTCAAAATTTTGGGTTAAATTGATATTTTATGAAAATACGGACGATTTTACCCATAAAATAATTTTGATAAAATCAATTTCTTACAAAATAAATAATTGAGATATGATTTTAGTTATTTATGGTAAAATGTGTTTTACAAGAAATTTAATTATTTGAAATTAAATAAAAGTGTTTATTTAATTTGATAATTATAGCGGTTAGTGATAATTTACGAGATACACGATTTATTGGTATTATATGATATTATCGAATTTATATAATATGTGATATTATATGTTAAAAGGATGATCGAGAGCCATGAAAAATGTGCTAGGTCTATGTTAGGATATTTTACGTGTTGTAATTTTAGTTATTTGATAATTAAAAGTGGACCATGTTTATGGTCCGTTCTCACCCCCTAAATTTGTATCCCAATGTGCCATGTATATTTAATGTAAATATTAGAATTAGTGGGAGATCAATATTTGAAGATGGTGGGCCCGATTCTTGGAAGGAGTTTTGAAGATCGATGACATTGTAATGTAGAACCCGTAAATTAGACTACGTATAAGCCATGCATAATTCTAGTATTTTAAATTAAAATGATTTTATTGCATGAGTATTTAATTGTTTTTCTTTAAAGTTAATTATTTTATGCAGTAGCTTAAATTTTTATCTTTTCAGTTAATTCAGTGAGGCCGGACTGGAGTTGGAGTTTTGAGATAGAATTTAAGATTTAGAAAGTCATTCCCAGAGTTTATTTTAACTAGCTAATAAGTTGATTTAAGTTAAAAGGAGGTTTAAGGAATTATGTTAGTAACTTGAGGTGAGTAGGAAATAAGTTCATTTAGGTTCCTTAATTGAGGTGTTAATTCACTAAATTAATTAAAGGATAGGTAAGGCTCTTAAGGTTTAAAAATTTACTAACTAAATAATATTTCTCCCTCCATTTAATTGTTAAATTTTCTGCCACCCCCCTTAAATGAGTAAACAATTCTTTGCCAACTCACCTTTGACCCATTCCGTGTCATTTCTTAACATGATAATCCCTTCATTTATTTACCACCATTTATTTACCACCATTTATTTAATATTAGATCATTATCTAGCCTAGTTTAGCATGAGAAAATCAGCCACACCCCATTCATTTATCCCTCCAAAAATCATTTGATATCAAGCAAATTCAAATTTCAAAAGAGGGAGACTTGGTCATACCTTTTGTATCCCTTTATTATTGGATGTCCCTCACTCTCCTAACCATCATTTCCCCCTCCCTCACCACCGAAATTCAGTACCATTCAGAGCATTTTCGTGAGATATAGTGAGGAAAACCGAGAGCACTTAGAGAATAATAATCGAGTAGCAAGCAAGAAAAGAAAACGCTCCATCTCCTCCACGCCGCGTCGTTGCATTTCGTTCATTTTCTTTTCAAAACTGAAATCAGGCATGCATATGTTCTTCTTTGCTCTTCAATCAAGTCGTATTATGATTTTTAAACATTACATGATCATGGTTTGATAGCCAAAACCGAAATATATCAAGAACATTTCGAAAATAAAAGATGCAGAATTTTTCGGTTCCTCTTGTGCTTCACGGGTTGCATTGTTTTGATGGTTTCAGGTATTGGTTCGATTCCAGGCTCCCAAGGCTGCTCCTAGGAATGTACTAGCACATGTTAGGAACACATTTGTCCATTGGTTTGAGTCCCATGCTAGCCGAAATCAAGAGATGACAGCAACCCCCCATTAAGTGTCATTGTGTGCTCGATTTTTCTTGAGTTGCTGTCCATAGAGGAAGTTTCTGATCATGGCTGCCCTAGAGGCCTATAGCCATGGTTAGAACACTTCCCTAGCATGTCTAAGACGTGACCAAGTTGCCCTTTTGAGGCTTGGTCCATGGTTGCATCAGTTTTTAAATCAAAACACAAGAACAACCCCTACCCCCTTTCGGCCTTCTCATTTTACAGCAAGTGTAACATTCGGTTTTGTGGAATGGTATGGATCTTGGTTGGACTATGGCCCTTAGCCATGGTTCATACCATACCTCTAGATGTCTAGATCGTGCCAGGGTCAATCAAATGGCCACTGGAATGACACAAGACAGCAAACGAAGCAAAACCCCACACGCATGCAAGGGTGCTCTCGGGTGGGACTTTCGATTGGTTTCTGGTGTGATGCGAATTGTGGCTGCCCTAGGGCCCTTAGCCATGGTTCAAATCATTCCTTAGGATGTTGGTAAGAGGTTCTGGCCGGTGGTTCAAGCCCCAATGGCCATTAGCCTCGCAAACGACGCAAGGAAACCAAAGCACAGCTGCTGTATTTTTGTGGACAGCAACTTGCTGCTTCGGTTCAGTGGCTCGTTCGAGTTATTGGTTGGCTTTTAGCCTATGGTCTTGGACTGGACAGTGCCTCATCGAGTTAGAAAGGTCATGTTTTTGGTCGTTCGTGATTCGGATAATTATTGAGGTAGTACGAGAAATTACGGTGCGATGTGCCAAATTGACTCTCGAAAGAGCGTTTCATGTTTTGGCCTCCATTCACCAAAATTTCGGCCCTTGTCATTTTAGGAGCATTATTTCATCATTTTAAGTGTATTTTAATCATGACTAAATGATGGTTCGGTGTTGTTTCGGGTTGGCTCGGAGTCATGATTAAATACGAAGTCGCTGGGCGTAATTGTCTCGTTTTCAGATTCAATTACAAAGTTTGGTTAAGAAAATCATTTGCATATTTTTCATGTTAAATTTAGGATCGCAGCGAGCCTGGGAACGATACAATCCATGTGGTAAAATAATACAGGATATTTCATTATGTCATTTAATTATATTACGTGCATAAAAATAGAAAATATTCATTTTTGAGATTTATGCGATATTGCTTGTGGCCTTTTTACTATCATGGGAGCATTGTATTATCCGGTCGTCAGTTACCGGTCAAATCAGTTATGTACCACCCAGTATATTGTGGCATTAGTCTGATCAGACGTTCATTACTACACCCGGTCGCCAGTTACCAGTCAGTTCAGTTCAGTTCAGTGCAGGGGCCACTTGCGTAGACCATAATCTCAACAGAAATTTATTACATTTTATTTTATTACAGGGCTCCAAGGAGCAAACATTTTCACTGTGATTTTCAGTTTAGTTATGCACGTATTATAATTGTTCATGACAAGTTATTTTCACATTATGCCTTATGACTTGATATTTTACTCACATGCAATTTTACTATATTATTTACTCGTTATTTACGATATATGCATGCTGAGTCTTTAGACTCACTAGACTTGATTGTTGTAAGTACTGATGATGTCGGGGCCGAGGGCGGGGACCAGTGAGCTAGCTTGGGTTGGCAGTAGTGGAACCCGAGGACCTCATTTACAGCATTGGCCATTTTTATGCTCAAACATTTTAACAGTTGTTGGAATACTTTAACTTGTTATTTTGGCGAGTAATAATTTCTTCCGCTGCTATTTTGAACATTTAAACTTGATTTATCAGTTGATTTTGTGAATGAGGCAATTTTGATTTTTTTTTTTAAAAAAGAAAATTTTAAATTTTTCCGCAAATTTTCAAACATGAATTTTCGGGCCATTATAGCTGGTATCAGAGCAATGGTTCTGTAAAGGGTTGTACTACTACTGACCACGAGAAGCTCACGAAGTCACGTCTTCGGTCTGTAAGTTTTACATTTACGCATTTTATTTAAAGCATGAATTATTTGACAGCATGTTTTCATGAATTATTTTACGTCCAGATTTTTATTGTTCAGTATTTAAATTTAAATAAATTATGGAATTATGCATGTTGGTTACGTATGGGTTATGTATGGAATAGTATGCACCCTAGACGCATTCTCGAGCGCACTAGAAATGAGGAGCCTCGCCAAGAGGACTAGGGAGGAGCAGAGGCAGGAGAGAGACTTACCACCTCCACCACCCCCTCCACCTGACATGAGTGCCCAGATGATAGCTAGGATGACTCAGTTCTTCGCATAGTTTGCGGGGAACCATGCTGTGGCAACCAGGCCGACAGGGCTCCAGGCTGTCTATGAAAGATTCATGAAGATGCGTCCTAAGGAGTTTTCAGGGACGACGGACCCCGTGATTGCCGAGGGCAGGATCAAGTCCCTCGAGGTTATCTTCGAGTTCATGGAGCTTGGGAGATGCAGATAGAGTCCGATGTGCCACATATTTATTCAGAGGAGATGCCCGTTTATGGTGGGAAGGAGCATCGATAGCCCTGAACTTGGCTACACTGAGCTGGACACGCTTCACGGAGGTATTCTACTCCAAATATTTCACTGAGGAGGTGTGCACCAGGTTGACCACTGATTTCATGAGCCTGAGACGGGGAGATCTGACTATTACGGAGTTCATCCGTAAGTTTGAGAAGGGTTGTCATTTTGTGCCCCTGATCGCGAATGATGCCAAAGCCAAGTTGATGCATTTCTTGGTGGGTCTACGGCCGATCTTGCGCCGTGATGTTAGGGTGTATGACCCTACTACTTATGAGGTCGCTGTCTCCAAAGCTCTAGCCGCAGAGCAGGATCAGCGTGATATCGAGAGAGATCGCCAGGGCAAGCGCCCAGTCCAGGTACCACACCGCCCTCCTCCTCAGCAGCATCAGCAGCAGAACAAGAGGACCTTTTCACGGACCGCCGAGAAACAGAGGTCAGCAGCAGCAGCAGCGGGGACGCCCAGCCCCGATGACTTTTGAGCACCCAGTTTGCCCTAAGTGCTCACGTCGCCATCCTGGAGCATGTATGTTTGGCTCAGGGAAGTGTTACAAGTGTGGCAGTTCAGACCATATGTTGCTGCAGTGCCCTCAGAGGAATCTGCCTACCCAAGGCAGAGTTTTTGCTCTCCATGCTACTGAGAGGAACCCAGATACGATGCTCATGACAGGTACATTTAAGCTTTAAGTTTACATTTGAGATTTAATGTTTTGGTAATCGGGATTGAGATCGTGAACTTAGAATTGCGATAGGATTGCATGCTCTACTCAATATTATTTTCGGGAATTAGGTTAGAAGAACTTTGAACTTTGCATGTCTATAAGTTAGTTCTTGTGATTATTGGGTTCAGCTTAGTATTCCAACTTTTCAGGGAGAATATTTATATCTGGTTCCGCTACGAAGGCCTTGATAGATTCAGGGGCCACTCACTCATTTATTTCGGAGGCATTTGCTAATTTTCTCAAAGTTAAGACCATCGGGCTAGATGTAGCCTATTCAGTAGTATTGCCTTCTGGTGAGGAGATGGCAGCTACCAATGTGATCCGAGACATAGATCATGAGCTCCATGGCAACCTTGTTTATGCGGATCTGATCGTGTTGCCGATGCCAGAGTTTGACATCATCGTAGGGATGGACTGACTATTGCGGAACAGAGTTTTGATTGACTTCCAGCGGAGATCTGTTCTAGTCCGACCGCCTGGAATGACGCAGTTCTTATTCGAGCCGGACAGGTAATTTCATTTACCACGCATTATTCCTTATGTCAAGGCTAGGAAGCTCATGCATAGAGGGTGTCGGGCGTTTTTAGCAACTTTTATATCTGTCCCCGAGGCACCCAGTTAGTCAGCTTCAGATGTCCTAGTTGTCAGGGATTTTCTAGATGTTTTTCCGGAAGACGTCTCTGGTATGCCACCCGAGAGAGAGGTGGAGTTTTCTATCGAGCTTATGCCAGGTACGGTTCCGATCTCAAAAGCACCGTACCGACTAGCACCGACAGAGATGG
This sequence comes from Primulina tabacum, assembly GCF_025594145.1. Classification (NCBI taxonomy): domain Eukaryota; kingdom Viridiplantae; phylum Streptophyta; class Magnoliopsida; order Lamiales; family Gesneriaceae; genus Primulina; species Primulina tabacum. Next base: position 27,219,207 of record NC_134563.1, on the reverse strand, counting down.
CAGAGCTTAAGAAGCAGATTCAGGAACTTCTTGACAAGGAGTTCATTCGCCCTGAGTTTTTCACCTTGGGGCGCGCCAGTCTTATTTGTGAAGAAGAAGGATGGCTCTATGAGGCTTTGTATTGACTACCGGGAGTTGAACAGGGTCACAGTGAAGAACAAGTACCCACTTTCGAGGATCGAGGATTTGTTTGACCAGTTGTAGGGAGCTTCGATATTCTCCAAGATAGATCTGCGTTCCGGTTATCACCAGTTGAGGGTGAGAGATGCTGATGTTTCCAAGACTGCCTTCAGGACTCGTTATGGCCACTATGAGTTCCTTGTGATGTCGTTCGATCTGACGAATGCGCCAGCGATCTTCAGTGGATCTCATGAATCGCGTATTTCAGCCGTATCTTGACCAATTTGTGATAGTATTCATAGACGACATTCTCGTCTACTCCAAGAATCAGGAGGATCACAGCAGACATCTGACCACAGTGTTGCAGACCTCGCAGAAGCACAAGTTATTCGCAAAGTTCAGTAAGTGCGAATTTTGGTTAGAAAAGGAGGCGTTCTTAGGCCACATTGTTTCTAGCAGTTGTATTGAGGTAGACCCAGCGAAAGTTGCCGCAGTCAGAGATTGGGTTGTGCCGCAGAATGCATCAGAGATCCGCAGTTTTCTTGGGTTAGCAGGATATTATCGAAAGTTCATTAAGGGATTCTCCTCTATTGCCGTTCCACTCACATCATTGACCAAGAAGAATGCTAATTTTGTGTGGAGCGAAGAGTGCCAGAAGAGCTTCGATACTTTGAAGCAAGCTCTTATCTCAGCACCAGTTTTGGCCATGCCGTCAGGGTTCGGAGATTTTGTTTTATATACCGATGCTTCGAAGATCGGTTTGGGCGCAGTATTGATGCAGCATGGGAAGGTGATAGCATATGCTTCTAGACAGTTGAAAACTCATGAGAAGAACTACCCTACCCATGATCTAGAGTTAGCCGCCGTGGTTTTTTCCTTGAAGATTTGGAGGTATTATTTGTATGGGGAGAAGTGCCAGATCTTTACCGACCACAAGAGCCTCAAGTATTTCTTTACGCAGAAGGAGCTGAACATGCGTACAGAGGCAGTTGGTTGGTGTAGGGACCGTGTATTGTATTATCGTACATCTTATATGATTATCGATAATTCAGGAATTTGATATGTGATTATAAATTTGATGTATATTATGACAATGAAATTGAGAAAATGAATATTGAATATGAATTGACGTTGTAAGAGCTCGAGTGGAGAGGCCGGACGCCAATATAGTACAAAAATAAATATTTGTACAGAATGTGTGGCGCCCGGGCGGTAGAAAATGAGCGCCCGAGCGCCAGGGTATGTTAAATGAGTATGCGGGCAGAACATGCCGCGCCCGAGCGGTAGTTTGTGACCGCCCGAGCGCGGTACTAGTGAAAGCCGGGGGCAGAATGTCTCGAGCTCGAGCGCGAGAATTCTACCGCCGAGCGCGAGAGAGATGAGGATAAGAATGAGAATTTTGTTCTTTCTTTCTTCATTTCTTATAAGATAACTTCGCGGGAATTCGAGAGATCTCGAAATTCTTTCTTCCAAGTCGACTTCGAAACGCTATCTAAACGCGAAACAAATTATATATTTGTGATCTTCGCGTCGAGGGCTTCTGACTGAGGTAATTTTCTTCTAGTTCCAGCAGCTCGAAATATCAAAGTGCTGGAATAGCATGTATTTGAAGTTGAATTTCTGATATGTAGTAGAATAACCGACAAGAAACTCGTATTCGAAGTCGAAATTAAATTATGATATGAATTTGGTTTGATATGAATTTTTGAAGTTTCAAATGATATTTGAAACTCATATTAATGATTTTGGAGTATGTTATTGATGGGAATGAGTATGTTATTGATGTAGATAAAGTGTAATATCGATATCTTCAGGCTACATCAACTGGGAACGAAGAATTGAAGTATGTTGCGACCGGATAACATACGACAGGTATCTGTATTATATGATATATGTCAGATTGATTTGATTGATTGAAATTAGATTATGTGTCTATATGCCTTATTTGTTGATTGATGTGGCATACATGACATTGAAATTGAGATATCGATGTATAAAATAAATGTTTTGTTAACACACATCATTTTATGCATACATCGATACATGACATACACGTTGAGCTATGATCCTTGGATACTCTGATATGATTTGATTGGATTCCGGGGTTTGTGAACACAATCGCTATGCCGGTATTATATCGTAAAGCATAGACAATTGTGGCCCCATATGATTGGATATGAGAATTGGGATTTGATGGCGCTTTGCCGACGCTATCATACGAGTATCTCATATTGGCCGGTGTGCCAGCTCGAGCATTGATTTGATAGCGATTCGATTGGTTCTGACATGTGCTCAGTGGATGGGCATATTACCTGATACCTCCACGACATACATGCATTGCATACCATATATCATTGTTTAGATATCTGTGGTGTATATGATTGGTTGTTCCATACAGAGCTTTGCTCACCCCCAAGGAGGGCTGTTGTCTTTGTGTGTGGACAATGACAGGTACTCCATGATATCAGGAGGCCGGAGAGGGTACTTCTGGAGGGAGTCACAGTTTGGGCTGAGGTTTTATGTTTTGTTCCCAGTATATATATAGCTATCTATATACCGGGGCATGTCATGAGGATTTGAGGTGTTTGTATATGATTGGTTTTGATTATATGTGGGCGAGTTTTATGATATGAGATTAAATACTATTTTTAGTATTCAAATTATAGAAGAAATATTTCGGGCTCATTGTAAAGAAAATTTAAACTCGTTTCCCGCTGTAATTACTTAAGCCTAATCAGATTGTGTTGTAATAACGATTAAGAGCTAAGGTCCCCACACAGAGTGGTATCAGAGCATAGCTGGGAATGCTCGATTGAGTCTTGTGCACACGTAATAGGCACAAATTAATTGTGCACCTGTGTTTGAATTATTTGTATTACTTGCTCTTATTTGATTTGAATTGAGTAAGTATTTTATGAGATTGACGATATGAGATGATGAGATTATGAAATTGTGATATTCATCTTTTGATTTGTAGATGGATCCCACAAATGAGACTGCGAGTAGCAGTACTGAGAGGATTGTTGTACAATTTGAAGGATTGTCCATGGATGTAGTGATGGCTCGATTCCAGGATCTGAAACCACCGAGGTTCTTTGGCACTGAGAGTGCTGAAGCCTGGTTGAAGGATATAGAGCATTTGTTTAATATTGTTGTGTATTCCAAGGCTCGGAGACTGAAACTTGCTCTTTATCAGTTGAAGGACCGAGCTAAATCTTGGTGGGAAGCCGCTGAGATTGGATTGAAAGAAGCCGGGATTGAAGTCACATGGGATGTCTTCAAGGCCCACTTTTTGGAGCAGTATTCCCCTCCTTCTTATTATACTGCTCAGGAGAATGAATTCAATAATCTGCAGCAGAGTATGCTTCGAAATTTTCTACTCTGTTGAAGTTTGCACCTCATGTAGCTGGGAATGCGAGGGCAAAATATAACAGGTTTGTAAATGGATTACATCCTGTCTTATATACTTATGTTGTTTCTGGATTGCCTACCAGCTACGCAGAGGCAGTTGAAAGAGCCAAGGCAGCCGAGGCTGGACTTAGGAGAGGAGGTCCACAGTATACCCCTCCACCTCCGGTGTCAGCTCAGCAGCCTACTTTGCGGACGAGAGGTAAGAAGTTCAAGAAGACTGGTTCTGCTTCTTCGTCTTCTTCGAGCTCTAGTGGATCACAGAGAGGGAGTCTTGTGATTGCTCCCTATTGTAGCCATTGTGGAGGCAAACATACTATCGAGCAGTGTCGAGGTATGTTTGGTACTTGTTATCAATGTGGGAAGGAAGGCCATTTCTCTCGAGTATATCCGAACAGGGGTACGACTTCTGCTCAACCCCAGCCAGGATTTAGAGGTGGCCCTAGTACTATGATGAGACCTGCTGTTCTTGTTCCATCGTTTCAGCAGTCGAGTGTCCCACGATATCGAGGACCGGGTGGTCAGAGTGCCCAAGTTCCTCCTCAAGTGAGAGTGTACGCCATGACTAAGGATCAGGCGAGAGAAGCTCTGGAGGTGTGATTGCAGGTATTTGCACGCTTTGCGATTATCATGCACGTCTTTTATTTGATACAGGAGAATCTCATTCATTCATATCTCATGCATTTGTTGCATCTCACGATATTGAGTGTACCCCGTTGTATGATACTTTGTCGATAGCCACGCCAGCAGGGAAGATTATTTTGTCTGAAGGAGTTGTGCATAATTGTGTACTGATATATGAGGATAATGTGGTATTTCTGAATTTGATTGTCCTCCCAATGCACGACTTTGATTGTATTGTTGGCATGGATATCTTGACGACAAATCGAGCTACTGTTGATTGTTGTCATGGAGTGGTTCGACTTCGACCGATTGATGGACCCAAGTGGAATTTTTATGGCAAGGGTTCCCAAGCCAAAATTCCATTGGTATCTTCCTTGGAAATGTCCCGATTGTTGACTAGCGGAGATGAGGGTTATCTTATATATGCTATTGATATTTTGAAGAAGGAGACTTCTTTATCTGAGATTCCTGTTGCGAAAGAATTCCTGGATGTATTTCCCGATGAGATTCCTGATTTTCCTCCTCATCGAGAAGTTGAGTTTAGTATTGATCTTATGCCGGGGACTACGCCTATTTCTAAAGCTCCCTATCGCATGGCACCTCTGGAATTGAAAGAATTGAAAGAACAATTGCAGGATCTTCTCGATAAGGGATATATTCGACCGAGTGTATCACCTAGGGGAGCTCCAGTTTTATTTGTTTGGAAGAAAGATGGTACTATGCGAATGTGTATTGACTATAGGCAACTGAATCGGGCTACTGTGAAGAACAAGTACCCACTTTCTCGTATTGATGATTTGTTTGATCAGCTTCAGGGTACTTCTGTATACTCGAAGATTGATCTTCGTTCTGGGTATCATCAAGTACGAGTTCGAGAAGAAGATGTGCCCAAAACTGCTTTTCGTACGAGGTATGGCCACTATGAATTCTTGGTTATGCCTTTTGGTCTCACGAATGCTCCTGCTATCATTATGGATTTAATGAATCGGGTCTTCCGAGATTATCTAGACCGATTCGTTATTGTTTTTATTGATGATATTCTTGTCTATTCGAAATCGAAAAAGGAGCATGCTGAACATTTGAGACTGGTACTTCAAACTCTTCGTTCTAGTCATTTGTATACCAAATTGTCCAAATGTGAATTCTGGATGGACAAAGTGGTATTTTTGGGCCACGTCATTTCGTGACATGGCATATCTGTTGATCCTGCGAAGGTCGAAGCTGTATTGAATTGTCCAAGACCTACGAATGTTCCTGAGATCCGTAGCTTCATGGGTTTGGCTGGATATTATCGACGTTTTATCGAGGGATTTTCGAAAATAGCTAAACCTATTACTCAACTGACACAGAAGAATCAGCGATTCATTTGGTCAGATGAATGTGAAGCTAGTTTTCTTGAATTGAAGACGAGATTGACCACAGCACCTTTTCTTACTATTCCCTCAGGTACCGGAGGATTTGTGGTGTGTACAGATGCGTCTGGTAAAGGTTTGGGCTGTGTTCTGATGCAACATGGCAAAGTGGTTGCTTATGCATCTAGTCAATTGAAATCTCATGAAACACGTTATCCTGTTCATGATCTCGAATTGGCTGCCATTGTGTTTGCTTTGAAAATTTGGCGCCATTACTTATACGGAGAAAAATTTGTTATATATTCGGACCATAAGAGTCTGAAATATCTTTTTTCTCAATCTGATTTGAATATGAGGCAACGCAGGTGGGTGGATATCTTGAAGGATTTTGATTGTGAGATTCAATATCACCCTGGATCGGTGAATGTTACTGCGGATGCCCTGAGCTGGAAAGTTTACGATTCTGTTCTAGCTTCTGTTTGTGTCGCCAAGGTACATGAGGATGTATGTACTTCTGGCTGGACTTTTCACTCGAATTGGAATTCTGTCACTGTCTCAGCATTGCAAATTGAGCCGAACTTGATATCGAAAATACGAAAGGCCCAACGAAGCGATGCTCAGATCCAAAAGTCGAAAGAACTTGTATCTGCTGGATATCAGTCTGGATTTCAGATTTCTTCTGATGGTTCTTTACGACTTAATGGTCGGCTGGTAGTTCCTGATGACTCTGATTTGAAATCTGCCCTTCTTCGAGAAGCACATTGTAGCAAATACAGTATTCACCCTGGAGGCCGAAAGATGTATTTGACACTGAGACCTCAATTCTGGTGGAAACGTATGAAGAAGGACATTGCTGAATTTATTTCTAAATGTCTTGTCTGCCAGCAAGTGAAAGCCGAGAGAATGAAACCTGGAGGATTGCTCCATAGTCTCGAAATCTCAAAGTGGAATTGGGAACATATTGTTATGGACTTCGTGACTCATTTACCTCGTTCGCCCAAGATCTGTGATGCTATTTGGGTTATTATTGATCGGCTTTCGAAATCTGCGCATTTCATTCCGTATGAGCGGACTTATCCTTATAAGAGAATGACCCGTTTATACATCGAGAATGTTGTGAGACTGCATGGTGTGCCAGTCTCGATTGTATCTGATCGTGATCCCAGATTTGCTTCTAAATTCTGGGGTAGTTTTCAGGAGGCGATGGGTACGCGTTTGGCTATGAGTACTGCTTATCATCCTCAAACTGATGGCCAACTTGAGCGTACGATTCAGACTCTAGAGGATATGTTGCGTGCGATTGTGATGGACTTCAGAATGGGATGGCAAGATGCCTTACCATTGGTCGAATTTTCTTATAATAATAGCTTTCAGACGAGTATTGGTATGGTACCGTTTGAAGCTCTATATGGGAGACGATGTAGATCACCGTTAGTCTGGGATGAGATTGGTGAGAGACAATTGACTGGACCTGAAATGATTTAGGAAATGAATGATAAGGTTCAGTTGATTCGGCAGCGGATGAAAGCTGCTCAGGATGGTCAAACGAGTTATGCGAATAAACGAAGACGACCCTTGGAATTCCAGAAAGGTGACAGTGTGTTTTTGAAAATATCTCCCTTTAGGGGCACTGTTCGATTTGGCATGCGAGGGAAACTTTCTCCTCGTTATGTTGGTCCATACGAAATTCTGGATCGAGTTGGTGATCTTGCGTATCGATTGGCATTGCCACCATCTCTATCTACTATTCATGATGTGTTTCATGTTTCTATGTTGAGGAAATATGAACCCGATCCATCACATGTACTTGCACCTGACGAGGTTGAACTGGATCCTTCTCTTTCCTATGTCGAACAACCTGTTCGTATTATGGATCGAAAGGAAAAGATATTGCGTAATAAATCGATTCCTCTAGTACGAGTGCAATGGACACGACATGGTGTTGAAGAGTCGACGTGGGAATTGGAGAGCAAAATGCGAGATTCATATCAGCATTTATTTGATGCTAATCCATCTGTTCCATTGTATTCGATGTATTCTGATCCTTTTACTAATTTTAGCTTTGATATGTACTATAACTGGTAACATATATATGTTTGCCAATGTTATGTATATAGAGATGTTTGAGATTTCGAGGACGAAATCTTTTAAGAGGGGGAGAAATGTAAGGACCGTGTATTGTATTATCGTACATCTTATGTGATTATCGATAATTCAGGAATTTGATATGTGATTATACATTTGATGTATATTATGACAATGAAATTGAGAAAATGAATATTGAATATGAATTGACGTTGTAAGAGCTCGAGTGGAGAGGCCGGACGCCAATATAGTACAAAAATAAATATTTGTACAGAATGTGTGGCGCCTGGGCGGTAGAAAATGACCGCCCGAGCGCCAGGGTATGTTAAATGTGTATGCGGGCAGCACATGCCGCGCCCGAGCGGTAGTTTGTGACCGCCCTGAGCGCGGTACTAGTGAAAGCCGGGGGCAGAATGTCTCGCGCTCGGGCGCGAGAATTCTACCGCCCGAGCGCGAGAGAGATGAGGATAAGAATGAGAATTTTGTTCTTTCTTTCTTCATTTCTTATATGATAACTTCGAGGGAATTCGAGAGATTTCGAAATTCTTTCTTCCAAATCGACTTCGAAACGCTGTCTAAACGCTAAACAAATTATATATTTGTGATCTTCGCGTCGAGGGCTTCTGACTGAGGTAATTTTCTTCTAGTTCCAGCAGCTCGAAATATCAAAGTGCTAGAATAGCATGTATTTGAAGTTGAATTTCTGATATGTAGTAGAATAACCGACAAGAAACTTGTATTCGAAGTCGAAATTAAATTATGATATGAATTTGATTTGATATGAATTTTTGAAGTTTCAAATGATATTTGAAACTCATATTAATGATTTTGGAGTATGTTATTGATGGGAATGAGTATGTTATTGATGTAGATAAAGTGTAATATCGATATCTTCAGGCTACATCAACTGGGAACGAAGAATTGAGGTATGTTGCGACCGGGTAACATACGACAGGTATCTGTATTATATGATATATGTCGAATTGATTTGATTGATTGGAATGAGATTATGTGTCTATATGCCTTATTTGTTGATTGATGTGGCATACATGACATTGAGATTGAGATATCGATGTATAAAATAAATGTTTTGTTAACACACATCATTTTATGCATACATCGATACATGACATGCACGTTGAGCTATGATCCTTGGATACCCTGATATGATTTGATTGGATTCCGGGGTTTGTGAACACAATCGCTATGCCGGTATTATATGACCCAGTAAAGCATAGACAATTGTGGCCCCATATAATTGGATATGAGAATTGGGATTTGATGGCGCTTTGCCGACGCTATCATACGAGTATCCCATATTGACCTGGTGTGCCAGCTCGAGCATTGATTTGATAGCGATTCGATTGGTTCTGACATGTGCTCATTGGATGGGCATATTACCTGATACCTCCACGACATACATGCATTGCATACCATATGTCATTGTTTAGATATCTGTGGTTTATATGATTGGTTGTTCCATACAGAGCTTTGCTCACCCCCAAGGAGGGCTGTTGTTGTCTTTGTGTGTGGACAATGGCAGGTACTCCAGGATATCAGGAGGCCGAAGAGGGTACTTCTGGAGGGAGTCACAGTTTGGGCTGAGGCTTTTATGTTTTGTTCCCAGTATATATATAGGTATCTATATGCTGGGGCATGTCCCGGGGATTTGAGGTGTTTGTATATGATTGGTTTTGATTATATGTGGGCGAGTTTTATGATATGAGATTAAATACTATTTTTAGTATTCAAATTATAAAAGAAATATTTCGGTCTCATTGTAAAGAAAATTTAAACTCGTTTCCCGCTGTAATTACTTAACCCTAATCAGATTGTGATTGTAATAACGATTAGGAGCTAAGGGCCCCACAGTTGGAGCTTGTGAAGGATTATGACTGTGACAATAGCTACCACCTGGGTAAAGCTAATGTAGTTGCGGATGCATTGAGCAGAAAAGTCCCAGTGATGGCTCATTTGAAGATTCAGAGACCTATTCATCTTGAGATGCAGAGGTTTGATCTAGAGTCATATCCTCGAGGTAGAGTTCCCCGTCTATCTACCTTGACTATTCAGTCCTCTCTTCTTGACCGTATTCGCAGTGGTCAGTCAGCAGATGAGCAGTTAGCAAAGTGGAAGCAGAGAGATGAGGCCAAGGGCAGTGTCTTGTAATCAGTCAGCGACGGTATTGTGAGATACCGAGACAATATGTAGGTTCCCAACAGTGGTTCTATTCGAGCAGATATTCTATCAGAGGCCCACATGTCGCCGTACTCTATTCATCCAGGGAGTACGAATATGTACCGAGATATGCAGTCATTGTATTGGTGGCCTGGGATGAAGAAAGACATCAGACAGTTTGTATCCGAGTGTCTGACTTGCCAGTTAGTGAAGGCGGAGCATCAGAGACCAGCAGGTTTGCTGAAGCCTCTTCCTATTCCCGAGTGGAAGTGGGAGAATGTTACCATGGACTTTGTGACCGGATTGCCGAAGTCAGTCAGAGGATCAAATGCTATCTGGGTGATTGTAGATGGTCTTACCAAATCAGCGCACTTCTTGCCTATTAAGACGACTTTCACCATGATTCAGTATGCAGAGTTGTATATCCGGGAGATAGTCCGACTTCATGGTATTCCAGTTTCTATCGTATCTGACAGAGTCCTAGATTCACTTCCTCATTTTGGAAGAGTTTGCATTCGACTATGGGTACGAAGTTGCTGTTTAGCACAGCTTTCCATCCGCAGACAGATGGGCAGTCAGAGCGAGTTATTCAGATCTTGGAGGATCTTCTCCGTGCTTGTGTGATGGATTTCTCTGGGAGTTGGGAGTCGAACTTGCCATTAGTAGAGTTCACCTACAACAACAGCTTCCAGTCGTCTATAGGTATGGCACCATATGAAGCACTGTATGGCCGCAAGTGTAGATCTCCTGTTCATTGGGATGAAGTAGGAGAGAGAGCAGAGTTGGGTCCGGAGATCATTCAGGAGGCTGCCGATGTAGTAGTCAAGATCCGTGATAGGATGAGGACTGCTCAGAGTCGACAGAAGAATTATGCCGATCAGAGGAGGAGAGATCTAGAGTTCGCCGTTGGCGACCATGTCTTTGTGAAGGTAGCACCTATGAAGGATGTCAAGCGATTTGGAAAGAAAGGGAAGCTCAGTCCGAGATTCATTGGACCATTTGAGATCCTCGATAGAGTTGGGACTCTAGCTTATCGTGTGGCTCTTCCGCCGAATCTGGCCGGAGTACACAATGTGTTCCACGTCTCTATGCTGAGGAAGTATATGGCGAATCCTTCGCATGTCTTGAACTTTGAGCCGTTGCAGCTTACTCCGAACCTATCTTATGAGGAGAAACCAGTGCAGATCTTAGACAGACAGAAGAAGAAGCTTCGGAACAAGCTAGTTAAGCCGAGTGAAAGTCAAATGACTCAACCATTCAGAGGAGAAAGCTACGTGGGAGTCTGAGTCAGAAATGAGGGATCGTTACCCCGAGTTATTCGGTAAGTTTTAATTTCAAGGACGAAATTTCTTTTGAGGGGGGGAGAGTTGTAGAACCCGTAAATTAGACTACGTATAAGCCATGCATAATTCTAGTATTTTAAATTAAAATGATTTTATTGCATGAGTATTTAATTGCTTTTCTTTAAAGTTAATTATTTTATGCAGTAGTTTAAATTTTTATCTTTTCAGTTAATTCAGTGAGGTCGGACTGGAGTTGGAGTTTTGAGATAGAATTTAAGATTTAGAAATCATTCCCAGAGTTTATTTTAACTAGCTAATAAGTTGATTTAAGTTAAAAGGAGGTTTAAGGAATTATGTTAGTAACTTGAGGTGAGTAGGAAATAAGTTCATTTAGGTTCCTTAATTGAGGTGTTAATTCACTAAATTAATTAAAGGATAGGTAAGGCTCTTAAGGTTTAAAAATTTACTAACTAAACAATATTTCCCCTCCATTTAATTGTTAAATTTTCGGCCATCCCCCTTAAATGAGTAAACAATTCTTTGCCAACTCACCTTTGACCCATTCCTTGTCATTTCTTAACATGATAATCCCTTCATTTATTTACCACCATTTATTTAATATTAGATCATTATCCTAGCCTAGTTTAGCATGAGAAAATCGGCCACACCCCATTCATTTATCCCTTAAAAAATCATTTGATATCAAGCAAATTCAAATTTCAAAAGAGGGAGACTTGGTCATACCATTTGTATCTCTTTATTATTGGATGTCCCTCACTCTCCTAACCATCATTCCATCCTCCCTCACCACCAAAATTCAGTACCATTCAGAGTATAGTGAGGAAAACCGAGAGCACTTAGAGAATAATAATAGAGTAGCAAGCAAGAAAAGAAAACGCTCCATCTCCTCCGCGCCCCGTCGTTGCGTTTCATTCGTTTTCTTTTCAAAACGAAAGCAGGCATGCATATGTTCTTCTTTGCTCTTCAATCAAGTCGTATTATGATTTTTAAACATTACATGATCATGGTTTGATAGCCAAAACCGAAATATATCAAGAACATTTCGAAAATAAAAGATGCAGAATTTTTCGGTTCCTCTTGTGCTTCACGGGTTGCATTGTTTTGATGGTTTCAGGTATTGGTTCGATTCCAGGCTCCCAAGGCTGCTCCTAGGCATGTACTAGGACATGTTAGGAACACATTTGTCCATTGGTTTGAGTCCCATGCTAGCCGAAATCAAGAGATGACAGCAACCCCCCATTAAGTGTCATTGAGTGCTCGATTTTTCTTGAGTTGCTGTCCATAGAGGAAGTTTCTGATCATGGCTGCCCTAGAGGCCTATAGCCATGGTTAGAACACTTCCCTAGCATGTCTAAGACGTGACCAAGTTGCCCTTTTGAGGCTTGGTCCATGGTTGCATCGGTTTTTAAATCAAAACACAAGAACAGCCCCTACCCCCTTTCGGCCTTCTCATTTTACAGCAAGTGTAACATTCGGTTTTGTGGAATGATATGGATCTTGGTTGGCCTATGGCCCTTAGCCATGGTTCATACCATACCTCTAGATATCTAGATCGTGCCATGGTTCAATCAAATGGCCACTGGAATGACACAAGACAGCAAACGAAGCAAACCCCACACGCATGCAAGAGTGCTCTCGGGTGGGACTTTCGATTGGTTTCTGGTGTGATGCGAATTGTGGCTGGACTAGGGCCCTTAGCCATGGTTCAAATCATTCCTTAGGATGTTGGTAAGAGGTTCTGATTGGTGGTTCAAGCCCCAATGGCCATTAGCCTCGCAAACGACGCAAGGAAACCAAAGCACAGCTGCTGTATTTTTGTGGACAGCAACTTGCTGCTTCGGTTCAGTGGCTCGTTCGAGTTCTTGGTTGGCTTTTAGCCTATGGCCTTGGACTGGACAGTGCCTCATCAAGTTAGGAAGGTCATGTTTTTGGCCGTTTGTGATTCGGATCATTATTGAGGTAGTACGAGAAATTACGGTGCGATGTGCCAAATTGACTCTCGAAAGAGCGTTTCATATTTTGGCCTCCATTCACCAAAATTTCGGCCCTTGTCATTTTAGGAGCATTATTTCATCATTTTAAGTGTATTTTAATCATGACTAAATGATGGTTTGGTGTCGGTTTGGGTTGGCTCGGAGTCATGATTAAATACGAAGTCGTTGGGTGTAATTGTCTCGTTTTCGGATTCAATTACAAAGTTTGGTCAAGAAAATCATTTGCATATTTTTCATGTTAAATTTAGGTCGCAGCGAGCCTGGGAACGATACAATCCATGTGGTAAAATAATACAGCATATTTCATTATGCCATTTAATTATCTTACGTGCATAAAAATAGAAAATATTCATTTTTGAGATTTATGCGATATTGCTTGTGGCCATTTCACTATCATGGGAGCATTGTATTATCTGGTCGCCAGTTACCGGTCAGTTCAGTTATGTACCACCCAGTATACTGTGGCATTAGTCTGATCAGACGTTCATTACTACACCCGGTCGCCAGTTACCGGTCAGTTCAGTTCAGTTCAGTGCAGGGGCCACTTGCGTAGACCATAATCTCAACAGAAAATTATTACATGTTATTTTATTACAGGGCTCCAAGGAGCAAACATTTTCACTGTGATTTTCAGTTCAGTTATGCACGTATTATAATTACTCATGACAAGTTATTTTAACATTATGCCTCATGACATGATATTTTACTCCCATGCAATTTTACTATATTATTTACTCGTTATTTACGATATATGCATGATGAGTCTTTAGACTCACTAGACTTGATTGTTGTAGTTACTGATGATGTCAGGGGCCGAGGGCGGGGACCAGTGAGCTAGCTTGGGTTGGCAGTAGTGGAACCCGAGGACCTCATTTACAGCATTCTCCATTTTTATGCTCAAACATTTTAACAGTTGTTGGATTACTTTAACTTGTTATTTTGACGAGTAAAAATTTCTTCCGCTGCTATTCTGAACATTTACACTTGATTTATCATTTGATTTTGTGAATGAGGCAATTTTGATTATTTTTCTTTAAAAAAAAATTTTAAATTTTTCCGCAAATTTTCAAACATGAATTTTCGGGCCATTATATGTAAAATATTGGAAGTTTATGTAATATTGCATTTGCATCCCTACATTTACCTAGGTTATGGACATGGATCCGTATGTGGCTCATATGATTCAATTAGCTCTCGATTATCGATCATCATTTATTATTTATGATGTACGTAATATATTATAAATAGTTAGTATGTGCATTATTATAAATATAGTAACAAAGTTGCATGAATCCGACAATCATGCAAACAATTATGGCACGAGTTTTAAAATTATTGATGAGACAAATTTTTAAAATTAAAATCCCCCATTTTAGAAGAGATCTAATATTTAAATCAAGCCCATTAAAAATGATAATTAAAAGAAGTTTAATAATTTCTTGTCTTCCATCTACGGTGGTTGCATGATGAACGCTACTCACGGTCAGTGTCTGGCTCATATTATTGGGGAGGCCTAGATGCCGGAAAGATGTGACTTCCACTGACATATTTGATGTGAACTACGTGGAACTCCCATGACTTCGGCTTATATTATTGGAGGATCTCATGGAGACTGTCCACTAAGATTCAACACTAATGGGCTGGCCTCGACACGTGAAGAGAAAGGAGATCATATTATTGGACCCTACTCAAACGCGAGACAAAATTACGTAAGGATTGCAAGGAGTTGCAATTGAGCTCTATCTTTTGGAAATTATGATTGGCTGATATTATTCGAGATCATGATTTCGCAATTGGGCCTTGCGTACTGATAGATGTAATATTTATGTGCTTTAATACATTGTGTGAGTCTAGTTTGCATCGTTTTAAGTTATTTAGAGTCTACATTCTGTCTATTTCTTCTTATTTTATTACATTTAATCACCGCTCACTTAAGTATGTTAATGTGCAGAAAAATGAAAAAAAGCAATTGGAAGATAAGGCTGGGGACAGAAGATGTCGCGCTAGGGCGGTCAAACTTGACCACCCCAGTGCGAGAGGCTTTGGAAGACACCAATAGTACAGTAGGTCGTGCGCTGGGGGGGTCAAGCGAAGTAAAATTTGAAAGTTTCATTTTTGGATTTTATTCAATTTAGAAGGTGGATGGCTAAAGGAGAAAACCTAGGCACGAAAATTCATTCATCATTCAGCAGCCACCACAAGCCTTGGAGAGGATTTCGCGCTTGGATTGAAGATTCGAAGATTTCCGGGCATCGTATTTGCGTTTTTCGTCAAATCTAGTATTTCTAACTTAGTTTTTATCATTTAAAGATTGTTGTGTTTATTTCTACCATGAATTCTAGTAGCTATACCTAAAATATTTGTTGGGATTTAAGGGGATCCTACCCCAAACTTTGATTTAATTAATTTATATTTCGATTGTCGCTTTGTTCTTGAATGTGCTACTATTTTTCATTGTGTTGTTAGAGCGTAGCTAACTTTAACAACGTTTTTATATTGCGAGTGAGTTCGAGAGAATAGCTTGTAATAGGAACGAGTAGCATAGTCCGTGGATCTACAATTTACATAGATATATGAAATTGGATACGTGCCGATAGTCATAGTCCGGTAGGGCGAAAACTAGGGTATTTCAGAGATCGACATGCGATTCACACTTGAAAAATATTAAAAACATTTAATTACTTCACTGATTAGAATTAGTTTGGCATAACTCGAGAGAGTGTGTTGAATCGAATAAGAAATCCTGTCGGAAGCATACAATCACTATCGAACGAATTAGTTAATTAACGAGGGGTAGGTGAACTGAAATTCCCAACAAATTCATTTCTCATTGAATTTTAACCAACCATTTTAGATTTTATATTTCATTATTCAAGTCTTGAATCTTTTTTATTTGCATGTTTAATTGAGCATAGTAGTAATAAACAACCATCCAAATTTCGTTACTAAAATTTTGATAACTAGAAATAATAATTGTCAAATATAGTCTTCAGTGGAACGATACTCGTACTCACGTACATTATACTATTACTTGACATCGTGCACTTGCGATTAATTTTGAGCATACAAAACCATATTTTTAATAAGGATTCCAGCAGTGCAAGTTTTGCTCGATCAAGTTTTGGCGCCGTTGCGGGGACTGTTAATTCACAATTTTATTTTTAGTTATTTTCTTTAGCATTGTTTCATTTTATTAAGTTAACAATCCATATTCTATTACAGATATCTCGTCCAGTGCTTGCCAAAGTCACTTGACGTGGAGCTTGAGCAGTTCGACCCTGAAATTGAAAAAACTTTCCGCAGGAGAAGAAATCAGCAGAGACAGAAGGAACTGATGGAGAGACACAAGCACGAGCATGAGGAGGAACATCATGCAGATAGACATGTTGAGATGCCACGCCGCATACCAATGCTGGAGTATTCCTAGCCTTCTTTGGATGATGCACGCCCCAGCATTGTGTGGCCTATTGTGTGAGCAAATCACTTCGAAATCAAGCCAAGCTATAATTTAGATGATTCAGAATACAGTCCAGTTTGGAGGATCTGCAGTAGATGACCCTAACACGCACATCGCATACTTTCTTGAAATTTGCGATACTTTTAAATTTAATGGATTTTCTGATGATGCTGTTAGATTGCGTTTATTTCCTTTCTCCTTATGTGATAAAGCTAAAGCATGGTTAAATTGTTTGCCTGTAGGTTCGATCACCACATGGGAGGATATGGCGAAGGCGTTTCTCATCAAATACTTTCCTCCATCTAAGACCATGAATCTGCGGGCAGACATCACCACATTTGCTCAATTCGAGCAAGAGTCTTTATATGAAGCATGGGAGCGCTTCAAAGATCTATTACGAAGATGTCCTCATCACAAACTACCACTTGGGTTAGTCGTTCAAACCTTTTATATGGCTTGCTTACTCCTAATTGTACTATGATCGATGCTACTGCTTGTGGAAATCTACTAAGAAAAACTGCTGTGGAAGGATATGAGTTGTTGGAGGAGATGGCTGCTAGCAGCTATCGTCCTCAATCTGAAAGGAACAACCAGCGAAGAAGTGCAGGAGTTCACCAAGTCACTGAACTTTCCGCTATTACTGCACAACTTGATGTCTTGAACAGGAAACTGGATGGTTTGAATATGGGTGGCACAACTATGCATCTGCAAGAGATATTTTGTGAAAAATGCGGAGGAGAACACTATATTAAGGACTGTCAAGATAGTGGTCCTTTTTATGTGCCAGAAGGGGCACCAGTGAATCAAGTGGGAGTCCAAAACCGTCCAAGGAATGACCTTTATTGAAACACATACAATCCTGGATGGAGGCAACATCCCAACTTCTCATGGGGTGGTCAAAACAGTCAGAATCAACCACAAGGAGGACAAAAATATGGGAAACAATTGACGTACAGATCTGACCCTCCTAGAGAAGAAAAGTCCAATTTAGAGCAGATGATGTCTAAGTTTATCTCGTCCACTGAAACTAGACTCCAAAATCAAGATGAGTCAATAAAGGGGCTAGAGATTCAGATTGTATAGTTGGCAAAGATGATAGCAAATAGAGAGCCGGGCACCTTGCCAAGTAACACAGAGACCAATCCAAAAGAGCAAGTGAAGGCCATCGAGTTGAAGAGTGAAAGATCATAGAGGCGAGAGAAAAAAAAAATCAAGTGCCAGATGAACAGATTGAGACATCTAAAGGTAAGTCTTCTAACTCTACACCAGCACCCACAGCACAATCTAAAATTGTTATACCTCCTCATTTCCCTGCAGCACTGAAAAAAGCAAAACTTGACGCACAATTCGGTAAGTTTCTTGAGGTATTTAAAAAATTGCATATCAATATTCCTTTTGCCGATGCTTTGATGCAAATGCCTAATTATGCTAAATTTTTTAAAGACATATTAGCTAATAAGAGGAATTTGGAGGATCACATGACGGTGAACTTAACTAAAAATTGCTCTGCTTTGGTGCAAAACAAAATCCCACCGAAACTAAAAGACCCAGAGAGTTTTTCTATTCTTTGCATGATTGGTGATGTTGTTTTCCATAAAGCTTGATGTGATCTTGGAGCAAGTATTAATCTTATGCCTTTATCTGTATTCAGGAAACTTGGATTAGGAGAGCCTAAGCCAACCAGGATGTCCTTACAGTTAGCTGACAGATCTGTCAAGTATCCTCGAGGAGTGATTGAGGATGTGCTAGTGAAAGTGGACAAATTTATTTTTCCGGCAGATTTCGTGGTGCTCGACATGGAGGAGGATATGGAGATGCCTTTGATTTTGGGGAGACAATTCCTTGCGACTAGCAAGGCCCCGATTGATGTTCAAGAAGGGAAGTTGAGATTTAGAGTGGGATAGGAATTGATTACTTTTGATGTTTATAATGCACTTAAGCACACACTGCAGTCTGATAGTTGTTATAGAATTGATGCGTTTGATGTTCTTGTGTCTAACTATGTGCAGGATGCTCTTAGGGACCCTTTGGAAGCTAGTCTCACTACTGAATTGAGAGAAGATGAATTGGATGCAGAGAAAGCCGAAATATTGGCATACCTCAATGCCAACCAGCCATGGAAGAGGCCAATAAGGATGAGATTAGAGGACTTGGGAGATCGAAGAGACTTGATCCCTCAAAAGTCAAGTCTGGAGGAACCACCGACGCTTGAGCTCAAACCTTTGCCTCCACACCTAAAGTACGTATACCTAGGTGAGAATAACACGTTACCTATCATTATTTATGCTTCTTTGACAGATGTGATGGAAAACAAATTGTTGGAAGTTTTGAAAGCGCACAAGAGTGCTTTTGCGTGGAAGGTGGTAGATATCAAAGGGATCAACCCATCAGTCTCCATGCACAAGATCTTGATGGAAGACGAGTACTCACCTCTTGTGCAACCTCAGAGAAGATTAAATCCAAAGATGCAAGAGGTAGTAAAAGCAGAAACTACCAAACTCCTTGATGAAGGTATTATCTATCCTAAATCTGATAGTGCATGGGTAAGTCCTGTTCAGTATGTGCCGAAAAAAGGTGGGATTACTGTGATCACAAATGAAAAAAATGAATTAATACCCACTAGGACAGTTACGGGATGGCGTGTGTGCATTGAATATAGGAAACTAAATGATGCTACCCGTAAAGATCACTTTCCACTGCCCTTCATTGATCAAATGATTGAGAGGTTAGCAGGGTCATGAGTTTTATTGTTTTTTGGATAGGTATTCAGGGTATAACCAAATTATGATTGCGCCTGAGGACCAAGAGAAAACCACTTTCACTTGTCCTTATGGCACGTTTGCTTTTAGACGGATGCCCTTTGGTTTGTGTAATGCCCCTGCCACTTTTCAACAATGCATGACCGCTATATTTCCTGACATGATAGAAACTTTTCTTGAAATTTTTATGGAAGACTTCTTGATTTTTTGCAATTCTTTTTATGACTGTTTGCAGAATTTGAAGATGGTATTGATGAGATGTGAGGAGACGAATTTGGTGCTGAATTGGGAAAACTGCCATTTTATGGTACAAGAAGGAATAGTATTGGGGCACAAGATATCCGGGCATGGAATAGAGGTGGATAAGGCAAAAGTTGAAGTTATCAAGAACTTGCCACCTCCGGCATCCATAAAGGGAGTTAGAAGTTTTCTAGGCCATGCTGGTTTTTATCGGCGTTTTATCAAAGATTTTTATAAAATTGCCAAACCTCTATCCTCCTTACTTATGAAAGTTGTACCTTTTGATTTTAATTCGAACTGTTTACAAGCATACGAGGATTTGAAGGAGCGCTTGGTGATGGCTCCTGTCTTGGTGGCACTAGATTGGGATCTACCCTTCGAGGTCATGTGCGATGCCAGTGATACTGTGGTGGGGGCTTGTGATTGGCCAGCGGCAAAACAAGGTATTTCATACAATTTACTACGCAAGTAAGACCTTAGATGAGGCTCAATTGAATTATGCAACAACTGAAAAGGAATTACTTGCTGTAGTATTTGCGCTTGACAAATTTCATGCATACCTTATTTTGTCCAAAGTCATTATTTACACAGATCACGCTGCATTGAAATACTTATTTGCTAAAAAAGATGCAAAGCCACGCCTACTTAGGTGGATTTTATTGTTGCAAGAATTTGACTTAGAAATAAAAGAAAGAAATGTGTTGAGAATGTTGTGGCGGACCATTTGTCTAGACTGGAGCTTATTAGTAATGACTATATAGATCATGCTATCAATGATTGGTTTCCTCATGAGCAATCTGTTTGAGGTGAGACATTGTCCTTGGTATGCAAATTTTGCTAACTTTCTTGTCATAGTCTCACCCCCCCCCCCCCCCCCAAATTTAACATTTCACCAAAGAAAGAAATTTTTTTCGGACGAGAAATATTATTTTTTGAAGAAATCCTTCTTGTTCAAAATATGTGCAAATTCTATGATCAAAAGGTGTGTTGCAGAGGAAGAGTTTGGTCAAATTCTCAACAACTGCCATGACCGTGAGGTAGGTGGTCATTTTGGACCAACAAAGACGACATCTAAGGTACTTGAATGTGGATTTTTTTGGCCAACCCTCTTTAAAGATGCTCGTTCTTATGTGCTAGCCTGTGATAAATGCCAACGGACAGGTTACATCTCTAACCGTCATGAAATGCCTTTGAATAATATCATTGAGTGTGAGGTTTTTGATGTGTGGGGAATAGACTTCATGGGACCGTTTCCCAGCTCATTCACAAAAAAATATATTTTGGTGGCGGTCGACTATGTGTCTAAGTGGGTAGAGGCAAAGGCATATGCCACTAATGATGCTCAAGTGGTCCTGAAATTTTTAAAGAAAAATATTTTTAACAGGTTTGGGACACCACGAGCAATCATTAGTGATGGTGGCACCCATTTTTGCAACAAACTATTTGAAAAACTTTAGAGCAAATATGGTGTCACACATAAGATATCTACTCTCTATCACCCCCAAACGAGTTGTCAAGTAGAAGTGTCGAACCGAGAGATCAAACGGATTTTGGAAAAGGTAGTAGGTGTCAGTCAGAAAGATCGGTCTCTGAGGTTAGATGATGCTCTTTGGGCATATAGGACTGCATTCAAAACACCTATAGGCACTACACCCTATATGTTATTGTTTGGTAAAGCGTGTCATCTACCTATAGAGTTAGAGCATCGGGCATATTGGGCTACGAAAGCACTAAACTTTAACCTTGCTGATGCAGGTGAACGACGTTTGCTTCAATTGGATCAGTTGGATGAATTCCGGAATCTGGCATATGATCTCGCACTGTCTTACAAGGAAAAGACAAAGAGGGCTCATGATAGGCGGATCATCGAAAGAGAATTCAAAGAAGGCGAAAATTTGCTAATCTACAACTCCCGGTTGAGACTGTTTCCCGGAAAATTGAAGTCGTGATGTTCTGATCCATTCGTGATTTCTAAAGTTTACCCATCGGGAGCTGTAGAATTGAAAGATGGAAAGGATGGGACATTTACGGTCAATGCCCAGCGACTGAAGCACTACATGGGTGGCACAGTTGAGCCACAACTTGGAATCACCCGGTTCCAAGACAATCAGAACTGAAACTGACCGACAGTCAAGCTCTCAACTATAAATTGAGAACTACCTCTGTTTCTCTTATCTTGCATTTAATTCGATTTTTAGTTCATTTTCTTATTGTTTTACTTAAAAAAAAATTTGCAAAAAACAGAGGGTATCGCGCTAGGGCGGTAAAGTTTGACCGCCCCAGCGCGAGCCCTTGGCACGCTGGAGACAGAGGGTGTCGTGCTAGGGCGGTCAAACTTGACCACCCCAGCGCGAGCCCTGTTGATTTTCACCAGAACAGCAGCGCGCTAGGGCGGCCAAACTTGACCGCCCCAGCGCGTCCCATTATTTAAACGCCCTCTCCCCTTTCCCTTTTCACTCTGCGCGCCCCAATTCCTCCCCCACACCGACATCTCTAAAAAATCGCCCCTCACCTTCAAATTTCTCCCTCTTGATTTGCAGGTACTCGGGTTCTTACACTCCCAGAGCACTCAAACCGCCGGTGACTCCATTCTTCACTCAAATTCTGGACAGCCATGCGGATTAACCTTGGCATCTCTCCACGCCCACATTCATACATGGACCCAAAGAAATCAAAGTTAACACACGCCTCTTCTTCCTCATCTTCTGGTACTCGAGATAAATTTGTCACTGAGGAAGCCCAACTGAGATATGAACATGCCAAAGTTCATAGGCGCCCCATTCCGGAGCGGGAGTTTGAATTATCTTCTAGGTCCTTAGGTTTGACACGTGCTATTGCGAACCGGGGATGGGAATCTTTTTGTGCGCCACCTAAGGCCGCGGTGGTTCCGCTTGTGCGTGAATTCTACACCAACGCCGCCGAGAGAACTGATGGAGCGGCTATGGTATGGGGTAGGCTAGTTTTTTTTGACTCAACCAGGTTAAATGCATTATTGGCTACCCCTATAGTTGATGAGCCTGATTTAGAGGCGTTAATCGCCAATCCGAATTTCGAAGTCATTTTGCAATCTATATGTTATCCGGGGGCTAGGTGGAAGACTCCGAGTTGCTTTCTGGAAAAATATTTGTTGTTCAAACCCGTGATGTGGTATTCATTCCTATCAAAATGATTGATGCCAGTGTCACATACCAGTGACATTCAGAAAGACCGCGCCATCATGGTGTACGCACTAATGGAGGGCATTCCCATTAATGTGGGCCGAGTGATCTTTTCTCAGATACAGCAGTCCATACACAGCTCGAGCATCGCCCTATTCTTTCCTACTATTATTACCGAGCTGTGTGTGCGAGACGGGGTAGTCGTTAATGTGGAGGACGAATGGCTACAACCAATGAGGCCCATTGACGACTCGTGGGTGAAGACAAAGAGAGGCAAGCGTGCTGTCGACTTCCCAGTACCTGAGGAGGAGGCAGCCGCCAACCACCCACCACTACCCCCATAGCCCCACCGACGGTCCATTATTGATAAGTTTGACGAGTTATGTGCATTTGCGGTCCATCAAGATCAGTATAACACTGTCAACAGTGCACACATGGCATCGATAGAGTCTCTAGTACGCGGGATGGCATCGCACATGGCCCTTGACACCGCCACTTACCCACCACCACCGGCGTTCCCGCCTCCATTCCCATTCTAGTATTCTTATCCACAGGCCGACAATGAGGAGCTTGGAGTGGTACCACCCGAGGAGAAGGAAGATGAGATGTGATCAGGGGAGTTCACTGTTTCCCCTTCTATTATTTCAATTTTTTTCTTTTGCTACTGCATTCTATTTTTTGTTCTTATTGTTGTTTACTTCCGTCATTTGTTTTGCATTTGTGCCTATGTTTTGCATTCATACGTTCGTTTATGTGTTTCGGTTTGTTTTCTTTGTGCAATGGGGACATGGTACACTCTTAGTATGAGGGGGTCATTTAGTTGTGTTGTGCATGTGTATCAGTTGATGGTGCAACAAGTGAGTTGGTAGCCAATGATGAATTTAGGTTCGATGAACTGCATGTTGCTTAGTCTTGTCACTCATTATGAATCCCCCGGCGAATGGTGAATTTGTATTTGCAAACATAGTGGGTTTTGGCAGTAATGTAAATGACAGTTGAATTTAAAAATCTGTGGGGAAACTAGAAAAACATGAAATGCGAGTAGAACTTGAATGAATTTTGGTTGACAGTCGTGACACACCAGTGGCACACACTCGAGTAGACAACCTTAATCCCCTTGGAATAATCTTCATCCCAATCGTGCATCGAACCTCAAAAGTCGCCCCTTAGCCAAATAAATGAAAATATCGCATATTCAAAGCCCGGGGAGTATACATGAAAAAATTATGCACTAAAAATGTGAAAAAAAGGGGATGTAAGGTGTGGGGGAGCCAAAAAGGGATGAAATCCTATCCCGGGGCTAAAAAGATGAAGATGTAAGGCGTTGAGGAATGTCAGCTAAAAATGCTGACAAGTGCATAATGAAAAAGATCAGTATACTCCCCACCTTTTTGAACCGTTTGAAACAGTTATGGATATTGACTCCCTAATTCTTGTTGGACAACTATGAAACTCTGCCGCTGTGTGTTTACTGGTTGGTCACGAACAGAAACAGAATTCAGGATAGAGAAACTTGCGTTGAATTGTTGATTTGGTGACTTGCATGATTCGCGAATGAAACTATCTGAAGCACGTGCTGGTGAAACCCACAACACACACACACGACCACATTTTCTGGTCAAATCAAAATGCTATAAGGTGCTTTAAAAAGGGGGTGTTGAAAGATGTTGTGAGTTGACTAATTGGCTACAGTTCAAAAACCCGTTGACGCATAAGATGCCAAGTTGCTGTTTCGCCATCAGTTTAGTTGTGTTTAGTATTTTTACTTTCTGGTTTGGTTCACGTGTTGTTTGTGGTCTGTAACCTATTTTGCTTGAGGGCAAGCAAAAGGTTAATATGAGGGGGTTGATAGATGTAATATTTACGTGTTTTAATACATTGTGTGAGTCTAGTTTGCATCGTTTTAAGTTATTTAGAGTCTAGATTCTGTCTATTTCTTCTTATTTTATTACATTTGATCACCGCTCACTTAAGTAAGTTAATGTGCAGAAAAATGAAAAAAACAATTGGAAGAGAAGGCTAGGGACAGAAGATGTCGCGCTTGACCGCCCCAGCGCGAGAGGCTTTGGAAGACACCAGTAGTACAGTAGGTCGCGCGCTGGGGCGGTCAAACTTGATCGCCCTAGCGCGAAGTAAAATTTGAAAGTTTTTTTTTTGGATTTTATTCAATTTGGAAGGTGGATGGCTAAAGGAGAAAACCTAGACACGAAAATTCATTCATCATTCAGCAGCCACCACAAGCCTTGGAGACGATTTCGCTCTTGGATTGAAGATTCGAAGATTTCCGGGCATCGTCTTTGCGTTTTTCGTCAAATCTAGTATTTCTAACTTAGTTTTTATCATTTAAAGATTGTTGTGTTTATTTCTACCATGAATTATAGTATCTAAACCTAAAATATTTGTTGGGATTTAAGGGGATCCTACCTCAAACTTTGATTTAATTAATTTATATTTCGATTGTCGCTTTGTTCTTGAATGTGCTACTGTTTTTCATTGTGTTGTTAGAGCGTAGCTAACTTTAACAACGTTTTTATATTGCGAGTGAGTTCGAGAGAATAGCTTGTGATAGGAACGAGTACATAGTCCGTGGATCTACAATTTACATAGATATATAAAATTGGATACGCGCCGATAGTCATAGTCCGGTAGGGCGAAAACTAGGGTATTTCAGAGATCGACATGCGATTCACTCTTGATAAATAATTAAAGACATTTAATTACTTCACTGAGTAGAATTAGTTTGGCATAGCTCGAGAGAGTGTGTTGAATCGAATAGGAAATCCTGTCGGAAGCATACAATCACTATCGGACGAATTAGTTAATTAACGAGGGGTAGGTGAACTGAAATTCCCAACAAATTCATTTCTCATTAAATTTTAACCAACCATTTGAGATTTTATATTTCATTATTCAAGTCTTGAATCTTTTTTATTTGCATATTTATTTGAGCATAGTAGTAATAAACAACCATCCAAATTTCGTTACTAAAGATTTGATAACTAGAAATAATAATTGTCAAATACAGTCTTCAGTGGAACGATACTCGTACTCACATACATTATACTATTACTTGAAATGTGCACTTGCGATTAAGACTTATGAGACCATCATAAATCAAAGAAATGTTGTTTTTATTGGGCCTCTCGTCAGGGACGAAAATGGCCCACAAGGTAAAGGAATGAAATGTTCTTCCTCTTACACGAAAACAAACCCAATAAGAAGTAAGCTGCAAAAGACACTTAAAGGGCACAAAAGGCCCGATAATTTAGAATATGTATGTTTCACTGCAAGAAGTCTGGACATAAGAAATTATCTGGGCCATTAAAATTTTGGCAATGATAAGTGAATGTCCAAGTAAACATGATTTCAGCAACAACCAAAAGAAAACAAGATAGTCTAAACCAATCATATTTGTGGCATGTTAGGCTACGACATATTTCCCCAAGAAGGATGCACAAGCTAGTGGGAGAGGGTATGTTTGACTCGTCAGACATAAACTCTCTAGAGACATGTGAGTTATGTCTGAAAGGAAAAATGACCAAGGCCTCTTTCCTAGGGAAAGTAGAACGTTCACATGATCTATTGGATTTGATCCATACAGATGTGTGTGTCCCGCTAAATGTTAGCCCGAGATTTGGTCATTCATACTTAATTACCTTTACCAATGACCGTTCGAGGTTTGGGTATGTGTATTTGATGAAATACAGGTCTGAAGCCTTTGAAAAGTTCAAAGAATTCGGAGAAGAAGTAGAGAAACAGTTAGGAAATAGTTTTAAAACACTACAATCAGATCGATGTGGATAATATTTGAGTACAGAGTTTCAAGACTACCTTAAATAGAATGGAATTCTCTCACAAAGAACTCCGCCTACCAGACCCCAGATTAATGGTGTGTCTGAACGTCGTAACCGGACATTGATGGACATGGTCTTATCTATGATAAGATTCACTGAGTTGCCGCCATCCTTTTGGGGATATGCGCTTGAAACAGCGGCAAGATTGTTGAATCAAGTCCATACAAAGGCAGTGAATAAAACTCCATATGAGATATTGATGGGAAAGCCGCCCAAATATTCTTATATAAAAATATAGAGATGCGCAGCTTACGTGAAGCAGACAGTGAGAGACAAATTGGATAGTAGAGCCAATTTGTGCTACTTTGTGGGATATTCAAGGAACTCTATTGGATACTACTTCTATTTATCCTAGTGAAACAAAGGGGTTTGTTTCGAGGAATGTCACATTCCTAGAGAAGAAGTTTCTATTAGATAGAAAAGGTAGAATGATAGAACTTAATGAGATTCGAGAACCATCCACTACACAAATAGTAGAATCCACACCTCAACATCCAATCAAAGAACCCCAAGCTCCTGGGAGATCCGAAAGGATCCCAAGGCCGCCTAATAGGTTGAGCCTGCTTCTTGAAGAGGGCCAAGATAAGTCCGTTCCTGGATGTGATCCAAGAAATTTCAAGGAAGCATTGTCTGATGTTGATTCATCTAAAAGGCTTGAAGCCATGCAATCCGAGATGAAATCCATTTATTCGAACCAAATGTGGTCCTTAGTAGATCAACATGAGGGAATTGTTCCAATTTGATGCAAATAGATTTACAAAAGGAAACATGGAACGGATGGGAAGGTGGTGACCTTCAAAGATAGATTGGTAGCAAAATAATATACTCAAAGACAAGGTGTAGACTATGAGAAACCTTTTCTCCAGTCGCGATGTTCAAGTCCATTAGGATATTGCTAGCCATAGAATCTTGGTATGACTACGAAATATGGCAGATGGATGTGAAGACATCGTTCCTTAATGGGACATTAAATAAGAGATTTACATGTCTGAACCTGAAGGATTCACATCAGTAGGAAGTGAGCATAAGGTATGCAAACTTCAGATATCCATTTATGGAATCAAGCAGGTATTGAGGAGCTAGAACCTAAGATTTGTCAACACTATCAAAGAGTTTGATTTTGCAAAAAATCCTAAGGAACCTTGTGTATGGTGCTTTATGTAACGTTCCAAAAATTTGAAGGTCGTCGTAAGCCACATGCATACAAGTTACCAATTTCTTATTTATCCTAATTAATTTATTTTTATGCATTAAATTCATGATTTTTACATAGATATGTGTTTTTAATTCTTGGTTTATTAAAGTCCATGCATTAGGATTTTTAAGTTGTGTTTCACGCTCGAACGAGGAACGGAGATCGGGGTATTATCAGGAAAATTATTTTTATTACATGATTAATTTTTAAATAATTAATATAAGTTGTTTTAAATGTATTTTTCAAGAAATGGGCTTTGTTGGGTATTTTTACCCGTCAGAGAATATTTTTCAGCAGTACGCAAATTTTTATCGAAACGAAGGACTTTTTGAGGGTTCGGGTAATATTTTCAAAAACTTACTAACACGAAATATTTTTCGGAAATATGTTTGGGCTCATTGGGCCTATTTTTAACTTTGTGGGCCCAAACCTCTTGGTAAACTCCTTAATCCATAATTATTGGCCTATTAGAGTTTATTATATTATTTAATTATTCCCCTAAACTCCACTAAACCTATTTTACTCTTCATCAGCCGACACCTCTCCCTCCCCTCTTCATTCTTCTCGGTTTTCCAGCAGAAAACCCCAAGGAAGCATCGGCCATCCCATTTTCTTGCAAAAGAAATTCCTCCGGCGCTCCCCCGACACTCGTTCTTCGACGTTCTTGCGTAAAATACATCAAGGCACGCTTGTATTTTTATTTTCTCTTCATACACGCCTAAATTATGCTGAATTTAATGTATTTGTTTGAGAATTCTATGATCTACTTCATGTTTGCATTTTGAGAAGAGTTTGACATGAAATTTCGGTTTCTTTGCTTGTTGCTCACGTTTCTTGATTTGGTGTAAGGGGGCTGTCGAGTTTTATTGTCAAGGGTCTGTTCACGTTCAAAATGATAGTGTCAAAAGGCTGGATTCGAGGATTTGTGAGTTTTAGGAGAGGGCCGATCGATATCTTGAGTCTTCGGGTCGAATTTATGTGTCTCAAAACCCATCATCCTTCGTCATTTCAAATTCTGCGACTTATTGGTTGGTTTTCTGGATATGTGTTCAACATATGATTTGTATCACTCTTTGTTATCTTCGATTCAGTAGCAAATTTGTAATTTTCTGATAAGAAACGAGGGCGATATGATTTTTATTGTAAAGTCGCTCAAGCTATGGAATTTTTGTGTCTCAAAACCCATCAACCTATGTTATTTCAAATTATGAGACTTATAGGTTGGTTTTCTGGAAATGTGTTCAACATATGATTTGTATCACTCTCTGTTATCTTCGATTTGATAGCAAATTCGTAATTTTCTGATAAGAAACAAGAGAGATATGATTTTTATCGTAAAGTCGCTCAAGCTGTGAATTTCGGTGTCTCAAAACCTGTCACCCTATGTTATTTCAAATTCTGCGACTTCTTGGGTGGTTCTCTGGAACTGTGTTCAACATATGATTTGAATCACTCTCTGTTATCCTTGATTTGATAGCAAAGCCGTAATTTTCTGATAAAAAACAAGGAAGATATGAATTTTATTGTAAAGTCGCTCAAGCTGTGGAATTTCTATATCTCAAAACCCCTCACCCTCTGTTATTTCAAACTCTGCGACTTATTGGTTTGTTTTCTGGAAATGTGTTCAACTTATGATTTGTATTACTCTCTGTTAACTTCGATTCAATAGCAAATTCGTAAATTTCTGATAAGAAACGAGGGATATATGATTTTTATCGTAAAGTCGCTAAAGCTGTGGAATTTCTGTGTCTCAAAACCCACCACCCTCTATTATTTCAAATTCTGTGACTTATTGATTGGTTTTCTGGAATTTTGTTCAACAATTTATTTGTAGCACTCTCTGTTATCTATGATTCGGTAACAAATTCGCAATTTTCTGATAAGCAACGAGAGAGATATTATTTTTATCATTAAACCGCTCAAGCTGGAAAATTTGTGTGCTCTCTTGATAATTCCAGCAACCTTTGGGGCTTGTTTCTAGGTCCTAAGTGATCTAAAATAAGGGAATTAGAGGCGGGTCATGGAGGTTTGAGTTAGGAAAAATTTGGTTAAGTTTCGGTTCGATTCGGGTTAAAACCGGGACTCCGGTCCAAGTTTTAAAACGAATCAATTAAGTTTTGAAACGGGCTCAAGTTTACGTTTAAGAAATACTTTTAGTTATGTTTTGGGATGTTTTAAGGAGTTTTGTAAGCTTCAGGTCGAAATTTAGAGGTCCAGGGGTAAAATGATCATTTTGGGTTTCAGGGGCAAAATGATCATTTTGTACCCCGGGTGAGATTTTAGTCCTGGCAGCGCCCTGAGCATATTTTATCATGATTTAAATTTTTATGCATCACATTTATGATTTTTATGTAATTATGAAAAATATGGTCCGTGCTTGGTTTCAAGAAAAAATTACGTATATGCATGTTTTCATTAAGTGGTGAATATGATGATGTTTTTTTGAAGGATGAGAATTGGTTGTGACTGACGATGTATATGTATACGATGACATTAGATATGATGAGCTGAGGTCAAGGCTCAGTGGACGGGTAATGCTGTCGCTGATGTACCCGCCACCCGGTACCATGGTTATACGTAGATGGATCCATCGAATTGAGCTGATACGAAAGTCACAACTAATGAATTGAATTCAATTAAAAAGAAAATATATACGTATATGATGACATGATGAGACATGCTTTGACACGTTTGAGCTCATACGACACATTTATGTTCATGCTTTTAAGTTCACGAAGTATATGTTGATTATGGTATTTTCACTGCTGTGTGCCATGTATATGTACTTGTTATTCCTGGGACAGGTGTGTTGAGACTTTAGACTCACTAGACATGTGTGATGTAGGTGAGCTTGATGATGAGGGGACTGGACGTGCCGAACTCTGAGTACGTAGATTTGGTGCGGTGACACGATCCAAGAACCGCATGTTTTCCGCATTATGATTTATGAGATTTGAGGGAATTCGAACATTTTTATACGTTGATGATTTTCGGATTTTTATTTGTTTATGTTTACGTATAATTTTGGGATGAGTTTGGTTATTTTAAGCTGCACTATTTTTATTGTCAAATATTTAAGATCATTTTTAAATGTTAAGATTTTCTGTAGAGGGCACGCATGCAAATAATTTAAGTATTTTTCGAACATATGAGCCTTAAAAAAAATATATTTCCGCGCTTTTAAATGAGTAGACGTTTCAGTTGGTATCAGAGCCAGGTTCTTGTACAGGGTTTTTTCGCCGTTAGCTTCTGCCGCTCAGTCTTCAAGCCTCAAATATGTAAGCTTTTAAGATTTAAATGTTTTTAATGCTATCACCTGCATGTTTACATGATATATGCTTTACAGTACATGTTTACATGTTATTCTGTCGTTATGTTTTGAAATTAGATGTTTTAAAAATTTTTATGCATGTTACGACATGAAATGAGAAATTATATGATTTTCATGCATGCTGGCTTTGTGGTGGAATTGGACATGAATAAGAATTTTGCTATTGGGCATTAGGAAACGCTGAAAATGATTTGTCTATATTGATTTTTGGTTAGTAGTACTGATATTCTACATTTTGGATCATAAGTTAATCTTGAAGATTATGAATGCTTTTGGGGCATGTAGGTTTTCTAAGAAAAATATTGATGGTTCGTGGTTACTAGTTGAATTAAATTTTTAAGGATTTCATATAAGGAATAATTATTCGTAGACTACGACGGTCTTTAGAAGTATAAAATGTATAACTTGGGATTTTAAGTATTTATGGGAATGCAAGATTGGTTATGAGAATTAATTTTGGGTTTAATAAGTTTAGGGTTATTGAACTTTATCTTACGAGAAACGTATAAAATGGAATTATGAACGCCAAGAACTTATGGGTAATTATGGAATTTTAGAAAATTAAGGACAAATTAGATAATTTTCGAGAAAATTAAGAATTATTGTTGCAATTTTAAGAAATTTGGAGGAACTAGTTTAGCAGTAAGTGAGAGTCGAATGATTTAAAGGATATGAATTTTCGATGATTTAGGATATAAGGGATATTTAGAACCTTGAAACATCTGAGTTATAATGTTATAAGGATTGATAATCAAGGGCATTGTAGGATAAATCAACATAGGACTATACCTTTGCTAGAATTTAATTTTTCTAGAAAGGGTATGTTTGATGGTTATGTTAATCGATAGACGCATGTAAGAATTGAGGTAGACACCTTGTTTTGAGAAGTTTTTGAAAGTCATTAAGAAACTTAGGAATAAGTGAATATGTGTGTTGTAATTATGTTATCCAAAACTATTTGGGTTGCGTAAGTTTGAATTTCAAATTTATGGGATATGTGTTCATACGGAAATTTTGGGTGAAATAAAAACAAAAGGGAATTAGTTGTGTTCAACATAGGTTACCAATAGAAGAATATTAAGATTTTTATCGAGTAAGAAATCTAAAATTGTGATACGGGGATTCTAGATTTCTATGGGTGTTCTAAGAGAAGTTGAATTATTAGAGTAAGTTTATCGCTAACATGGGATAACTTATTAAGTTTATACGCTAGTATTAATTAAGCATTAAGGATACGTAAGAATGCGAAAGTTGTTCCAATGAGGAAAGTCCAAGGGTCTTAGGCCTTGAACTTTATTGTAATTGGAAAGGAGATAGTTTAAGCATGTAATTAGGACTTGAAGGGCTTTAATATACAAGTAGAAAATCGATATTGTATAATTGGGTTTTATGGATTAACATTACTCGATGTTTAAGATTTGCAACAATTTTACATCCGAGATGTACTTGTAAATAGTAAGTTGCGTAAGTTAGGGTGCTGTAAGATAAATATTCGATTCAAGGATCTAATGCTAATATTATTATGAGGTAGAAATAATGTTTAACTTTTAAGTGTATTACCAAGGATAGAAGTGGATCAGTAATTTTTGTTGCTAAGGTTTTTAAGTTGAACTGCATAAATGCTAATGTAAAAGGTCGATTAACATTACAGGTATAGTATAAGAAAAGTAAAGTGAGATATGTTTGGGCATCCATATCTAGTATAAGGAATTGCGAGATAAGTCAAAATTTGAGGCCATAGTAGAATAGAACTAAGTCACCATAAGTCGTTTTAAGTTGTAATGCGCAAACGAGGATTTTGGTAGGCAAATTTAATTAAGATTGAGGAGACGTAAGGATAGCTTAACACTTATTTTATCAGGGTAGCGCAGCGAAAGCATGTGTATTATTGGTATACTAGAATTAAGAGTTTTAACTTTTTGATTTTCTAGGATATGCGAATTTCGGGGACGAAATTCAATTTGAGGGAGATAGATTGTAACGTCTTAAAAATTTGAAGGTCGGCGTAAGCCACATGCATGCAAGTTACCAATTTCTTATGTATTTTAGGTAATTTATTTTTATGCATTAAAATAATGATTTTAACATAAATATGTGGTTTTAATTCTTGGTTTTATTAAAGTTCATGCATTAGGATTTTTAAGTTGCGTTTCACGCTCGAACGAGGAACGGAGATCGGGGTATTATCAGGAAAATTATTTTTATTATATTATTAATTTTTAATAATTAATATGATCTGTTTTAAATTTATTTTTAAGAAATGAGCTATGTTGAGTATTTTTACCCGTCAGAGCATATTTTCAGCGGTACGTAAATTTTATCGAAACGAAGGACTTTTTGAGGGTTCGGGTAATATTTTCAAAATCTTACTAACACGAAATATTTTTCGGAAATATGTTTGGGCTCGTTGGGCCTATTTTTAACTCCGTGGGCCCAAAACTCTTGGTAAACTCCTTAATCCATAATTATTGGTTTATTAGAGTTTATTATATTATTTAATTATTCCCCTAAACTCCACTAAACCTATTTTACTCTTCATCAGCCGACACCTCCCCCTCCCCTCTTCATTCTTCTCGGTTTTCCAGCATAAAACCCCGAGGAAGCATCATCCATCCCATTTTCTTGCGAAAGAAATTCCTCCGGCGCTCCCCCGACACTCGTTATTCGACGTTCTTGCGTAAAATACATCAAGGCACAATTGTATTTTCATTTTCTCTTCATACACGCCATAAGTATGTTGAATTTAATATATTAGTTTGAGAATTCTATGATCTACTTCATGTTTGCATTTTGAGAAGAGTTTTACATGAAATTTCGGTTTCTTTGCTTGTTGCTCACGTTTCTTGATTTGCTGTAAGGGGGCTATCGAGTTTTATTGTCAAGGGGCTGTTCACGTTGAAAATGATAGTGTCAAAAGGCTGGATTTGAGGCTTTGTGAGTTTTAGGAGAGGGCCGATCGATATCTTGAGTCTTCGGGTCGAATTTATGTGTCTCAAAACCCATCATCCTCTGTCATTTCAAATTATGCGACTTATTGGTTGGTTTTCTGGATATGTTTTCAACATATGATTTGTATCACTCTCTGCTATCTTCGATTCGATAGCAAATTTGTAATTTTCAGATAAGCAAAGAGGGAGATATGATTTTTATTATAAAGTCGCTCAAGCTATGAAATTTATGTGTCTCAAAACCTATCAATCTCTGTTATTTCAAATTCTGAGACTTATAGGTTGGTTTTCTGGAAATGTGTTCAACATATGATTTTTAGCACTCTTTGTTAAATTCGATTTGATAGCAAATTCGTAATTTTCTGATAAGAAACGAGGGAGATAAGATTTTTATCGTAAAGTCGCTCAAGCTGTGGAATCTATGTGTCTCAAAACCCGTCACCCTCTGTTATTTCAAATTCTGCAACTTATTGGTTTGTTTTCTGGAAATGTGTTCAAAATATGATTTGTAGCACTCTCTGTTATCTTCGATTCTATAGAAAATTCGTAATTTGCTGATAAGAAACTAGGGAGATATGATTTTTGTAAAGTCGCTCAAACTGTGGAATTTCTGTGTCTCAAAACACATCACCCTCTGTTATTTCAAATTCTGGGACTTATTGGTTGGCTTTCTGAAAATGTGTTCAACATATGATTTGTAGCACTTTCTGTTATCTTCGATTCGATAGCAAATTCGTAATTTTCAGATACGAAACGAGTGAGATATGATTTTTATCGTAAAGTCGCTCAAGCTATGGAATTTCTATGTCTCAAAACCCGTGACCCTCTGTTATTTCAAATTCTGCGATTTATTGATTGGTTTTCTGGAAATGTGTTCAACATATGATTTGTATAAATCTATGTTATCTTTGATTCATCAGCAAATTCACAATTTTCTAATAAGCAACTAGAGATTTATGACTTTTATCGTTAAACCGCTCAAGCTAGAAAATTTGTCTGCTCTCTGGAGAATTCCAGCAACCTTTGGGGCTTGTTTCTAGGTCCTACGTGGTCTGAAATAAGTGGATTAGAGGCTAGTCATGGAGGTTTGAGTCATGGTTCGAGTTAGGAAAAATTTGGTTAAGTTTCAGTTCGATTCGGGTTAAAACCGGGACTCCGGTCCAAGTTTTAAAACGAATCGATTAAATTTTGAAACGGGCTCGAGTTTACGTCTAAGAAAAACTTTTAATTATGTTTTGGGATGTTTTAAGGAGTTTGGTAAGCTTCAGGTCGAAATTTAGATGTCCAGGGGTACAATGGTCATTTTTGGTTTCCAAGGACAAAATGGTCATTTCGCACATTTTGGGTTTCCAGGGAAAAATGGTCATTTTGCATCCCGGGTGAGATTTTAGTCCTGGCAGCGTCCTAAGCACATTTTATCATGATTTAAATGTTTATGCATCATGTTTATGATTTTTATGTAATTATGAAAAATATGGTGCATGCTTGGTTTCAAGAAAAAATTATATATATGCATGTTTTTATTAAGTGGTGAGTATAATGATGTTTTTTTGAATGATGTGAATTGGTTGTGACTGACGATTATATGTATACGATGAATGAGATATGATGAGCTGAGGCCAAGGCTTAGTGGACGGGTAATGTTGTCGCTGATGTCCCCGCCGTCCGGTACCGTGCGTAGATGGATCCATCGAATAGAGCTGATACGATAGAACTGATAGAAATTCACAACTAATGAACTGAATTCAATTAAAAAGAAAATGTATACGTATATGATGACATGATGAGACTTTCTTTGACACGTTTGAGCTCATACGACACGTTTATGTTCATGCTTTTAAGTTCACGATGTATATGTTGATTATGGTATTTTTCACTGCTGTGTGCCAGGTATATGTACTTTTTATTTTTGGTACAGGTGTGTTGAGTTTTTAGACTCACTAGGCGTGTGTGATGCAAGTGAGCTTGATGATGAGGGGACTGGAGGTGCCGAACTCTGAGTAGGCAGACTTGGTGCGGTGACACGACCCGAGGACCGCATGTTTTTTGCATTATGATTTATGAGATTTGAGATAATATGAACATTTTTATACATTGATGCTTTTCGGTTTTTTATTCGTTTATGTTTACGTATACTTTTAGGATGAGTTTGGTTATTTTAAGTTGCACTATTTTTACTGTCAAATATTTAAGATCATTTTTAAATGTTATATTTTTCTGTAGAGCGCATGCATGCAAAACATTTAAGTATTTTTCCAACATGTGAGCTTTAAAAAAATTATTTCCAGCACTTTTAAATGAGTAGACGTTTCACTTTATGTTGATGACATATTACTCATTGGGAATGATGTAGGGATGTTGCAGTCAACTAAAGTATGGTTAGCTGGTAAGTTCTCCATTAAGGATATGGGTGAAGCATCATATGTTTTAGGAATAAAGATCTATAGGGATAGATCAAAGAGGATGCTAGGTCTCACTCAATCCACATGTTACGATACCATACCGAGGAGATTCTCTATGGAGGAGTCCAAGAGAGAATATCTCTCAATGTCTCATGGTGTGACTCTATCCAAGTCTATGTGCCCTAAGACTGATGAAGAGATAAAAAACATGAGTCGCATTCCATATGCGTCTGTCATAGGCAGTAATAAATATGGTATGATATCTACTCGACCTGATTTTGCATATGCATTGAGTGTTGCAAGCCGATATCAGTCGAATCCCGGTCCACTGCACTGGAAATCAGTGAAAGACATTCTTAAGTACTTGAGAAGAACTAAGAATATGTTCTTTGTGTACGAGAGTGGATAATTGAAATTGGAAGGCACACTGATTCTAGCTTCCAATCAAATGTGGATGATTCGAAATCAACTTTTGGATTTGTATTCAAGCTCAATGGTGGTGCTATCTCTCGGAAGAGTTCCAAGAAAGACACCACAGCGGATTCAACCACTGAAGCCGAATACATAGCTGCATCAGCTGCAACAAAGGAGGGTGTCTGGACAAGGAATTTCGTCTAAGAGTTGGGTGTCATTCCTCAGACAGTTGATCCAATCACTGTCTACTGTGACAACACCAGTGCCATTGCGCAAGCGAAGGAACCGAGGTCTCATTAGCGATCCAAACATATACTGAGCAAGTTCCACATAATCCGAAAAATTGTGGGAAGAGGACACATATTGGTAGAGAGAGTCGCCTCCTCAAATAACGTTACTGATCTACTGACGAAACCCCTGCTAGGACCATTATTTGAGAAGCATCACGAAGCAATGGGTCTAAGATCTATGGGTAGTTGGCTATAGGAAAAGTGAGAGACTGTAAGAGTAGGTGCCTGGCAAGCCAACTTGTGGCTCGGGCTTTATTGACTCTAATGTAAAACAATTACAATTTTATTCTATTATAGCATTATACTCTATATGTATACCTATGCAAGTTGCATAAATAAAGTCCCTGAATATACAATAGGTACCACGAGGTCTGCATCGCAAAGTAAAATCATGGAACTCATTATGAAGTGTACCGTATATTCTAAACAAGTTCCTAGTTGAATCAACTGCCTAAAACAAGGATAAAGGTCGCTCGAGCTTGAGAATAACATCAGTGGAGTAAACGTCATGTTTCATTGGAAAGGGTATGTAGATGTCCATTCACACAGATGGGTTAACTAAGATAAACCCGAATTAGAATAAAAGTTATTCTGAATCACATGGAGATGTGAACCCACGGCTAGCTATATCCTTGAACCATTGAGGGTCACACAAGTATCGAATTTTGTGTTCACGTTGAGATAGTCAAATTTCAAAGAATTGGAATTTGACCACTATAATTTGATGGAGATCAAACAGGAAGCTTATTATAATAGAGTTTATGAGCTGATTTCAAAGGATGAAAAAAATGAAAGTTAGAATGGTTGCTAAATAAAGAATGAGAGTGGAACTGACTATTTCAATAAAGACATTTACAAAACTGGAAGCTGCCAAATATGGTAACTGCCATATATGATAAGTTCTAAATTTGGTAAATGAAAATTTTGATATACGAAATTTTCAATTTTTTTTTATATGAACAGACTTGTATCATTGATACATTGGCACTCTCGGATCGTCAATCGAGGTTATAATGAGTTCATAATCATTTTTTTAGTGAATTTTGAATTTATTAATTAAATTATTGTGCTAGTAGTGGTGATTACGAACATGCACAAATTCTCATAAATGATCTAGATGTGTCTAGAACTTAATTAACTAAAGAGTTAATTTATAACTTAAATAATGATTATTTAATTTAATGTACATATACATGTATATATTTATATGATGATATAAAATATGTATATGTGGTATTATTATATCATGTATTATTAAAAGTTAATAAATACATTATATATTAATTATATAGGAGTTTAAATATAATGAAATTATTAGAGTTCTTGTGGGAGAGAACTCTTAATTAGATTAAGAGTCTCAATCTATATATACACTATTAGGACGCATAATTACTAACCAAATTTTTGCGCACAAAACAAAAGAAAATTCTCTGCAATCCCTCAAGTGAAAGTCACAGCCACATAAAGTTTTTTTTAACAAAAATTCGGCCAAGTGCTTTCTTCTATGTCACGCCGCACCGAGTCTGGATTTTGGAAATTTGGAGGCTGCAATCTCAACGCACAAATCGCTTGCGCTTTCTAGTGCAATCCAAGTGAGGAACAAAGCTTCTGATCGTAGACCCAATTAGGCGATCAAAGGAACAAGTCGTTCGTAGAGATTTACAAGAAGGGCTATCTTCGCGTAAAAACCAGATTAGTTTGGAGTCCAAGCGTTAAATATATAATTCTAAACGCCCTATGTATTGTTTTAAAAACACGAAGCCCAAGAATAAAAAATTTAAACTTTCGCTGCGTCTTGTGTGCGAGAACACAATACACTACAATGATGGGGCGAGTCAGCCTGCAACCCACCATTAAGCAGCGAGGTGGGCTTCCAAACGATCAACCAAGCCCAACTCGTCTTGGGACGTGGGTTAGGTGGACCGGTCCGCTCCATCCTTACCCGTGGCTAGCACTTGTTCAAATCATTTGGCCCGCCTCCAAACTGGATAAGATTTACATATCCCAGCTCGTATTCTTTTTTATGGCGTGGCAGGTCGGCCCGACAAGTCCGTCATAATTTGACAAGTGATGTCTTATCTTTATGGCATGAGAATACAACTCCAAACTTCAATTTTTTTTATCATTATTATCCCTTCTCCTAAAATATGTTTTTGCTTGAACAATATTCAAAAGGATCAAGCACAAGGAGAGACATGAAATTACCTTAATGGACTTTCAATGTTTAAGAAATACCCTCTTACGTTAACAAACTAAAACAATTTCATTAAACAGAGCAAACATTTTGGCATGTGCAATTCCCATAAATGACTCGTTCTTTTGTATTATGCTTGTTTATGTAAGGAACATCTTATAATTATCTATAAACTACATTATATTTTTCTTGGACTTAGAGAAAGGAAATGACACCAAGTTTGTTTACGGAAGCTTGATGGATGAATCCTTTCTACGTCTCTTCTTCTTTTGTTTACATAAGGATTCCACTAAAAAAAATTGATGATTACAACAATTTAAGACTAATCATTTCTGTAAAACTTATCACTGCTAACTGATATTCTTAGCAACTTTTTACAACTTAATATCAATATACACAGAAAGACTCTTTCTGTCAATGGAAAGAACTCACACATAATATAATATTAATTTGATGTATTGTGAGTAATATTTCAGTACAGATGATCGCTGAAAAAGTTAGGATAAAACTACATGCACGTGGTTGTAAATATCAGTAGAGCATAAAAATCTCAGATAGAGTAACTAACATATCATAAAGAGAGTATCTAGAGAGTTTGTTGAATGGTTTTTTTATAGAGAATTTGCAACATTCAAATTTTAAAAACTATAATTCAGTAGTACGAAGGCAATAACAGAAATATTATTAGATGTCACGTGTCATTCCTCTTATTCCCAAAAGATTGGAGCAATAAATTCCTGGAACACTAACATCAAATGGTCACAATGTTTTTTGCGACAAAATGATACTCACATTTGCTGATTATATGTGATAAGTGCAAGTTTTGCACTTAATTTATGATAATAATTTGGTTGAGTTATGCTAGTTTTGGACATAATTATGTGTGGTTTTGTTTAGTTTTTTTGTTATGATTAATTGTGACTTGATGAGATGTGCTAGGGAAAAGGAATACTAATTAGACAAGGTTTGGAAGATTTGAAGGAGTTCGAACTTTGCAAGGGCTGAACAAGAGGCACCTCAACGCCTAAAAACTTGTGCATTAACTCTTGCAGTAAAGAAACAAAGAAGAAACAATGTGGGAAAGGCGTCTAAGCGTCAAGCACCGGGCGCCTCAATGCCTGACATTGAGACATGTGATGAAATTGTGCGAGAAGCAAGCGCCCGAGCGCCACACATGAGGTGCCTGTGGTGAGAAAGTTATTTTGGAACACTGAAGTATAGGCGCTTGAGCGCCACTCACTCAACGCCAAAGTGCTGACACTCTTGTATGAAAAAGGACTCTAGAATCTTTACCTAAGAGAACTCTATCAAGTAAATCATTTTAAAAATGTGTTGTCAAAACTTAGAGGTTGGGACGAGAAAGATACTCTCAACACACATCACACGCAAAAAAAAAAAAAAAAAAAATCAAAACAAGATTTATGAAGAGAATCACACGAGAAAGAATTGGAGAGAAAATAACTTGGATCAAAGACGAAGTCCGAGGATGGAAAAGCAACTCTGTCTTCGTCACTATCATTATTTTATTCTTAAATTCTTGGATTTATGTTTAGATATACAAACATGTTTTTTTTTCATAATGAACTAACTTTATATTCTAGAGGAATGACATATCTTGGTTTGAGACGAAGTTTCCAACTTTTGATTTATATGATTGGATTCCCCCTTTGTTTAATTGTGTTTCCTATTCTCAATACTTTCAATTTAATGACCATAAATTGAATCATATAATAATTGTAAATCTATCACTCTTGAGAGTGGATTTAAATTAATATCACAAGAAACACATCGTTGGATAAATATATTGTTCAGAAGACCTACATGACTCCATCGAAGTCCAGGTAAGAACAGTCCTTTACATGAATCATTTAAGTTTAGATTTTAATAAGAATATTAAAATAAAAACTATATGATATATTCTATTTTGTCACCTGGTAAAGAGAAATATAAAAAACTAAGTATTATAGGTTATTAAACAATTTGAATTCATGTGTAAAAATTCTATAGGAAGTAACCGTCGTGGAAAGCTAAGTGAAATAAAACTTCTAGATATTTTCTCTCATCGAATTCGTGTTATTTGCCTCTGTTTGTGATTTGATATTCTTAGTTAATTGATAAAAAATCGCTATTCAATATCAAAAAAAGTCTATATTATTTAATTATAATACATGATATAATTTTTGAATATACACTACTCGTGAGAACGATACTTTACTTATCATGTATTAAAACTTGAAACTGTGTACTTGCGAGCGGAAAATAAGCTACAAGTTTTTGGTGTCATTGTCGGACAGTGTTTTATTTAATTTTTCATCAATGTTGTTATTAATTAGTCTCGATCTTAATTTAGATCTATTTTTATTGTTTATTGATTTGTTTGTTTCCTTCGTTTTGAATTTGTTGCGAAAAACTCGAAGCCTCGACTCGTTACTCTCCGATCTTGAAATAAAGAAAATTGGGAAGCCAATAAGAAAATCACGAAGAGATAAATTCAAGGTCATGGCTGAAAATTAGGGAGAACAACGGAAATCCAACTCATGCTGCAGTACCCATAAGAGATCAGTTCAAGCCCATGATAAACGCACATTATTCTGGAATAGCTTGTAGAACTATCAATGCCAATAATTTCGACGTGAAGTCAGCCTTGATAATTATGGTTCAGCAGAACCAGTTTTGGAGATCAGCTACTGTAGATCCATACCTTCATATAAGGACCTTCCTTGAGATGAAAGACACGGTAAAAATTAATGGTATTTCTGATGATATCATTATATTAAGCTTGTTTTTGTTTTCGCTTAGGGATAGGAAAAGGAGATGGCTCCAATCACTACCATTCAGGAGCATAACTATGTGGGAAGACATGGCCACAAAGTTCTTAGCAAAATATTTTCCCTCTACCAAGTCTGCCCAATTGAAGATCAAAATCAGTACACTTTCTATTTTTAAGAAATACCCTCTTACGTTGACAACTTAAAACATTTTCATTAAACAGAGCAAACATTTTGGCGTGTGCAATTCCCATAAAGGACTCGTCCTTTTGTATTATGCTTGTGTATGTAAGGAATGTCTTATAATTATCTATAAACTACACTATATTTCTAAATTTCCAAGTTCAGACGCTTCAGATGTTCTACTTGATGTGCCTTCAGAAAATTAACCATCTTACAAATATGATTTAAATTTCCTTTTACTAATTAAAACATGCCTAATACATATATATACCTTTTCTAATGACTTATCCCTAGCAGAGTTTATTTGTTTTATGCATATATATTAAGTTTTACAATTCTCTCACGAAAGATGCAAATATGTTAGCAATTTTTGATATTTTTATAAAAAATACTGTGTTATCAAGATTTAATGGTTGAATTGAAATAATATTTTGAAGAATTTTTTACCTTCATATTCACGTGCTTTGACATAGTATATATATAAATATATAGATATACATTCGCTAATTTTTTCTTCGAATTAGAGAAAGGAAATCTCAACTAGTGTTAGCAGTCGAAATCAGATCTCGATCTTCTAGGTTCAGGTGTACAAATGGAGAAATTAATTCAGAAAAATTTCAGCCAAACTTAGTAAACCAAATGAAATCAGTAGACCACAAGCAGTAAACAGACAATAAAGAGTAAAGGTACTAAAAGGAAATGACACCAAATTTTTTTATGGAATCTTGATGGATGAATCCTTTCTACATCTCTTCTTCTTTTGTTTACATAAGGATTCCACCAAAAGAATTTGATGGTTACAACAATTTGAGACTAACCATTTCCGTAGAACTTATCACTGCTAACTGATATTCTTAGCAACTTTTTACAACTTAATATCAATATCTACAGAAAGACTTTTTCTGTCAATGAAAAGAACTCACACGTAATACAATATTAATTTGATGTATTGTGAGTAAT
This sequence comes from Primulina tabacum, assembly GCF_025594145.1. Lineage (NCBI taxonomy): Eukaryota > Viridiplantae > Streptophyta > Magnoliopsida > Lamiales > Gesneriaceae > Primulina > Primulina tabacum. The sequence continues at coordinate 27,175,989 of NC_134563.1, read as the reverse complement.
ATTTCAGCACAGATGATCGCTGAAAAAGATATGATAAAACTTAATGCGCGTGCTTGAAAAAATCAGTAGTGCTTAAAAATCTCAGATAGAGTAAGTAACAAATCGTAAAGAAAGTATCTAGCGAGTTTGTTGAATGATCTTTTATAGAGAATTTGCAACATTCAAATTTGAAAAACTATAATTGAATCGTACGAAGGCAATTACAGAAATATTACTAGATATCACGTGTCATTCCTCTTATTCCAAAAATAGTATGGACCAATAAATTCCTGGAACACTAACATCAAGGACTATCAACTATCATAAAAGTTTTGCACTTAATTTATGACAATAATTTGGTTGAATTATGCTAGTTTTGGACATAATTATGTGTGTTTTTGTTTAGTTTTGTGGTTATGATCAATTGTGACTTGATAACGTAAGGTCAAAATACGACGACGTAATCCAACTGCATGCAAATTTAGGAAAATGGTTAAATGATTTTAATGACATGAATTAATTATATACGCATGACCAAATGTTTAAAAATAGGGATTTTCTGTTTAGAATGCATAAAAAAGTGTTTTAAAGGTTATTCAAGACGCGATCGAGGAATGGAGATCGAGGACCATATAAGGGAAAATATTTTTATTAAATAATTTTTTTAGTTGTTTAATGTGTGGTGTATTTTAAATGAAATTTTAGAAAATGAGGAGTTTTGATGTGTTTTATATGTCGAGTCGTATTTTTAAACGGTATTCGATTTTCGACGAAAATCTGAACTTTTCAAGAACTCGGCTAATATTCTCACAACATTTCCTAAACAAAATATTTTAAATAATAATTAATGGACTTAATGGGCCTATTATACTTATCTAATAGGCCCAAGCTTGCACCTTGTGTTTTATATCAAATTAACGAGGCTTCCAAGTCTTTTATTTCCCTCCACCACACGCCCCTCACCCTAACAACACAAGGACTCTCCATCAGCAACACAACCACACAACACAAAATTGAGAGGAAAATTCACGTGAAAGTCATATGATTCCGGCCAAGTCCATCTCCGCCAACGTTCCTCGCATAGCAAATTGTTTTTTGTGCGTGAAATACACAAATGTACGCCTTAATCTTCCTTCAAACATCTTTCACACCATATTATATGCTTGATACATGCTTGTATGCATAAACATTTTTCCAGCCTTAAAATTGCGCGTAAGGACCCTTAAACATGTGGAAAAACGTCCATTCTAGTAACCCTACCATGGTAGTCCTTTTTTGAATCGTAAGCAAGAGTTTTAAAATATGAAAACTCTATTTTTGTTCATGTATAGCCATAAAAACGAAAATATATTAAGTGGATCATGTTTTTCATGCAAACATGTATCAAAACATATAATCTGATATGAATGATGAGTGAAGAAAGATTAAGGTGTGCCTTTACATATTTTACGCTCGAAAAACAACTTGTGATGCGAGGGACGTTGGCGGAAAGACGGAGGATGAAAGCTTGCTGCTGCTTTTCCTTCAATATTCACATGAAGTGCTACCCTAATATGTGTGTGTGATGTGTTGCTGATGGAGAAATAGTCCTAGAGCTTTTGAAAAAGTGGGCGTGAGTTTGGGTGTAAAAGTTTAGGGTTTTAGGGCTTGTTTTGTTATATTAAATACATGGTACAAGTTTAGGCCCAATAACATGGGTATAATAGGCCCGATTATATGGTAGGTAAATTATTTCGTTTAGAAAACTTTTCGAAAATATTAGACGAGTTCCCAAAATGTCCTTATTTTCGTCCAAAATCGAATACCGGTTTAGAATACGACTCGGCGTGTAAAAATACCTCAAAGAGCATCCTTTTCAAAATTACCATTTAAAATATTTCATATATTAAATAATTAAAAATAATCATTTAATAAAATATTTTTCTTTTCGTGGTCTCCGGTCTCCGTTCCTCGATCACGTCTCGAATAACCTTTAAAACACAATTTTATGCATTCTAATAAAAAACCATATTTTAACCATGTGAACATGCCTACCATATTCAATAAATGCAATTTAAATAATTTAATTAGTCATTTTTCATTTTTCCTAAATTTACATGCAATTGGTTACATTATTGCATTTTGGACCTTACATATTTAGCCACATGAATATCCGATAAATATGGCTTCTCTTTAGACACATATTAACTACAAAAATAAGATAACTCTCATCCTCGCTAAATAAAAGCTGGAACATTTCCAAATAAGATACCAAGGGAATTTTGGTTTGGAACCTTTTCCATTAAAATTCCACTTGGGTTCATCAACAAGTCGAAATCAAACTACACCAAGTAAACATTCAATTGTATCTCGATTGGTTGTTAGATATCCATGCCAACAATACAATCAAAGTCATGCATTTGAAATAAAATCAGATTCAAAAATAACACATTATCCTCATAAATCAATATACAATTATAGACAACTTGTTCAGACAGAACAATATTTTCTGTTGGCATAGCTATTGATAAGGTATCATACAAGGAAGAACACATAATATCATGGGATGCAACAAATGATAAGATTTGAATGATTGGGATGCTCATGTATCAAATAATATATTTGTAAGATAATTGCAAAACATGCATATACCTACAATAACACCACCAGGAGCTTCTTTTGTCAGATCTTCGATCATGACATACACTTTGGCTTGGGGAGGGCCTTGGAAAGTCTGACCATCAGGTCCTCGATATCATGGAAAGTTCGACTACTTGAAGGAGAAAATATGAACAGCATGTCTCATAATACTAGGGCCACCTCGAAATCGTGAATGAGGTTAGAAAGAAGTGATACCCCTATTCGGACATACACTTGCAAAATGGTCCTGCCTGCCACATTAATAACACTTGCCAAACATTCCTTGATATTGATCAATAATATTTTTCCCTCCACAGTAGTTACAATAAGGAGCAATAGAGAGAATCCATCACTAGGATCCACTAGAACTAGAAGAAGATGAAGAAGAAGTAAAGCAAGTCTTTTTAAAAATTTACCTTTCAAATGCAAAGTAGACTGCTAACTGACACTTGAGGTGGAGGAAAGTATTGAGGACCTCCTCTCCTTAATCCATCTTCAGCCGTCTTAGCTTATTCAACCGCCTCTGCGTAGCTAGTAGGAAAACTAATGTAATGCCCAAAAATCAGTACACGTAAACCACATACATGATTGAAATAATTTATTTATTTAATTATAATTTAGGTGATGCATGCTATATGTATTAAATTATTTTAAAAGTATATATATATTTATTTTATTATACAATTTAAAAAGTTTTCTCGAATTTTAGTTTCTCAAACGATCTTCGATGCCGAACCGGGAAAGGAGACCAGATATGATTAAGATGTAAAAATTTAAGTTATATTTTTAAGCCACGGAATTAGGTAATTTAAATGATTAATGAATTTTAGCATTTAAGGACCAAACATAATTTATTGAGTAAAATAGGAATGCTAAACATTTTAATTAGCAAAATTCAAAAATAAGATATTTAAATATATCCACTCGAAATACAATATTTTAATAATTATTTTTATGAATTAATTAATTAAATTATGTAGGATTTAATTATGGATATAATATAAAATTTGTAGGATTCTTAATTATAAAAATTTGGAGGGCTTAATTAGTAATTTTAAATTGTGATTTAATTAAACTAAACACCTAGTCATTATCCTATTTAAATAATATAAGGTAGAGTCCTACCCTAAAATCACAACACAACTCATGTCACTCACACACAAACACATACTAACACACACTATTCTCACACACTAGTTGGCCGAGAATTTCAAGGCTTAGGAATTGGAATTTTTTTCAATTTTCTTCTATCATCAAGCTTAATCTATCATCACACTACAATCCTTGATAAATTTAGCCACTTTTCAAGCAACTAAATGCAGCAATCTGTCTCCGTTCGGCCCCGTGTTCGTTTGTCGATATATCGTGCGTTTTAACGCAAATGCATGTCTAAATTTTTTTTATACATCGATCATGTTATATACTGTATTTTGATATAAAATATGCCTAAAATTACATTGGTTTGATTATATTTATGCTAGAACGTTATTAAAACTCGTTTCGATATGAAATACGCATGAAATTCTACGTTTTCTTCGAGTCTTGATCGTCGCCTTTGCTGGGCAGTACCTATGAATTACTGCTACCTATGGTTATGTTTTAGGAAGTGTTTAGATGTCGTTAGGAGGTTCGAGACGGGCCAATAGGCCGCTGGTGCAACGGAAACTAAAATAAGTATAGGGCCGCACCTAAGGGAGATGTTCGCGGATTTGGTGTCAGGTTGGTGGTTAAGGCTGACCAGGGCTCGTGGCTAGGGTCTAGGTGGGTCTTAGTGTCCCAGGAAAAGCCTGGTACATTTTGGTTAAGGGCTGGTTCGTTGGAATATCGGCTAGAGTTTGAAATGCACCAAGCACGCGTATGGAGGGGCGCAACTAGGGCTACGTTTTTGGGTTGTTTAAGAGGATGTGATGTGTTAAGGGTTGGAAAGGGCTGGACCATGGTCGTAAGCTATGTCTAAGGGTGGAGTCTAGGGCTAGGCTCGGACTAGTGGCAGTCTCAACCCGAAAACATGGTAGTTCACGAGAGTTTTTATTATGCACGTTTAAAACCATTTTCTCTAATTTTATATCTTAGTATAGGTGACTAGTAAGTTGAGACTTTTTATATTATGTTGGATTTTTCAAATTATGGTGGATGTTTTAACTTGGATTTTTTGTTTTGGTTTTCAAATGATGGATGTTTTGTAGAGCCCAGATTCAGTACACGTATAACCCATGCATTTATTTAATTAGTAAAGTATTTATATAATTTTAAAATGAGTCTTAGTGGTGCATGATTTATTTAAATGCATTACTTTAAATTATTTATATTTCGTGATGCACGTTAAGATATTTTCTTGAGTTCACGTTTCAGGCGATTTCGAGGCGGGATCGAGGAAAAGAAACCGGCGACGCTTGTGGCCATTTTAAATGTGGTATTTTAATTTTAAGTCGAGGATGGGGCGTTTTGAATAATTTATTAAGCTTTTATCATCTTAAAGCCTAATTTAATTATCAGGTGAATTTTAGATTTTTAAAACTTTTAAAGGTTTTCAACTGCGTATTTTTAAAATTCCCTTTTAGTGGGTTAGTATTTTATTAGCATTTAATCTAGCAATTTATGTAGCAATTTGATTAGCATTTTTAATTAGCAAGTTAATGGAGTAATTAAGCAATCTATCCCCTTAACTAGGTGGTAACTCACGCACACACATCTACACACACACTTACACGGCCAAAACACACAACACACACTACACATTTTCATTTTTCAGATTTTGAAAGAAAACTAGGGTTCTTGTCTCTAGTAGCAGCCGCCCCACTTCTCTGAAATACTTCTAGCAATTTTCGTTGGTTTTTGTGCAAGAAAACGAGCCACTAACCGTTCCGGATCAAGCCTCGCTCCGTTCCCGCTTCGGTATCATCGGTTCGGTAAACTTTCAACACATGCGTGATGTGTAGAAGTTTGAGCAATGATGTTTGGATCAATTTTGAAACAGATTTTGGATCACAAATCACATTTTTGCTGTCTTTTCAAAAATTGCGATTTTTCGGTCGTGATTCTGAGAAAACTTTCAACACAAAAATTGTAGAATTTTTTGATACCTTCGATTTGATATAAATTCGAAATATTTGGATAAATATTGAGAGAGTTATGATCATTTTTGTGGGACTGGTCAAACTGCGTTTTCTGAAAAATTATGTTATTGATGTGTTCTTGAAGTTTTATTGTTGCAGGCTTTGTTGGAGATCGATGGGTGATAATTGCTTGCATTTAGGTATGTTTAGTATGATGTTGGGTTGGTATTTGGTATGCCGGGTAGTGTCGATAGGCACTTGAATTAAATAGAAGCCGTAGAAAACGATTTGGGATCAATTTCCGTGTTTTTGAGTTGTATTGTGTCGTAGGGTGGATATCGTTGTTTTGGGGCGGTTGTACGGGTTTGGATTCAAGGTTATAGTATCCTAGGAGGGGTCTCGGGGTGTCGATTCTTGGTCGGGATGATCGAGTTAGGAGAAATAAGCCTTGAGTATATGAATTTTCGTTGGTTCACGCGTACCGAGTCTGCACGGACCCGTACGGACCCTGGCACGGGGTTCGTGCCCTTGTTTCTTCCTTAGTGTCAGTAAACCGAGCCTACACGGACCCTTCACGGACCCTGACATGGGGTCCGTGCCTTTGTTTCCTTGGAAGTGTCAAATTTGCGAGCCTACACGGACCCTAGCACGGGGTTCGTGTCCTCACTTCTTTTCGAGCATTTCTTTTGCGGACCCATACACGGACCCGGGCACGGGGTCCGTGTACTTAACATTTTGCGAATAAAAATTAGACTTCACATCAGGTTTTGTTTTGGGGTTTAAGATAATGGTTAGTACGATGATTAAAAGAGGTCAAGTCCCGAGAGAACTAGAATGTCATAAGCTACTAATTCACTTCGGTGGTGAGCTTGAGTACCTAAGTCTAAGTTATGAAAGTTAAGTATTTCAAACTCATGTTAGTTTGTGCAGCAGCGGCCCCAAGCGAGATCCAACGAATCCCTCAATGCCAAGTAAGTATATTTGACGTGCAAAGAAAATATTTCAAGTTTTTTAGGTATGCTAAATGTCTTGTGACCAATTATGTATGGGATTGGAAAGCGGTAAAGCATGACCAGGGACCAATCCACCCCGTTAAAGCATGAACGGGTTTAGATCAGGATTGGAAAGCGTTAAAGCATGAACGGGGATCAATCCACCCGTTAAAGCATGAACGGGGATCTCATGTATGTGGCCGTGGATCTTCCCTGTCAGCCCAGTACTTTGGTTTAGTCTGATTAGGTAATTTATATTATGGGTCACTTGCTTTGAAACATGTCTCTACGCAAAATGATGAAGTTTATGTATGTTCATGTATGTACAAATACGCAAGCACGTTTAAGAAAAGCTTTATGTTTATGGCACGTCTATGTATGTACGTATGTAAGTTCAAGTTTAAGTGCAAGTTCAAGTTCATGTACGTACGCTCTATTTTAAAGTTGCGTGTTATTTTATTACGTATTATTCGTTACTTCAAGTTTATACGTGTTGAGTCTTTAGACTCACTAGACTTGATCGATGCAGGTGACGATGATTTTGAGGAGACTAGGGGTGGGGACCAAGGAGCTGGCTAGGATTGAGCAGGAGGCTAGACCCTAGGACCGCCCACGTTTTTAAGTTTTTATGAAATGTCAAATACTCTGATTTCACGCTACTAGTTATGAGATTTCAAACAAATATTTTTGTCAAACTTTATTTTTTTTATATCTTTTGTTGCAACCACTTTTGGGACGTATGGTTTACGCTATCGAAATTGAAGTTTGATTACTCTTTTAAGAAAATTTTTATTTTCCGCAAATTTCAAGTAGTAAATGTACGGTACGTTACAGTTGGTATCAGAGCGGTGTTCTTGTAAAGGGTTATGCCTACTGCCAGTCGCAAGAAGCTCACGAAGTCACACCTCAAGTCTGTAAGTTTTAAGGTTTTAAATTTATGTTATGCAGTAAGCATGAAGTTCTAATTCCAGCATGTCCATGTTTTAAATTCAATTTACGTGCATCTTATATTATTTGTATCATGTTCATGCAAGTGGGGTGATAGGACTCGTTTTTACGTGTTTTTAGTGTTGGTTTTGAGTCACGTTCATGCATCATATTAGTTTGTTTTAGTTGAATTTTGCATTATTTTTAGCATTATTGAGCATTTGACTAATCTCGTGTATTCTGTGGTTATTTTGTAGGAATTGAACCAAAAAGTGGGAGAAACTTTGGCATAATATCGAAGAGGTCTCGCTAGGGCGGTCAAAAGTGACCACCCCAGCGAGCATTGTGGTCTGGCCGAGGATTATTTTGCGCAAGTGTCTCGTTAGGGCGGTCAAAAGTGACCGCCCCAGCGAAACCAGGGACATGCTCGAGGAAGCTTATTTGAGGACCTCTCGCTAGGGCGGTCAAAATATACCTCCCTAGCGAGAAGCGAGATTGAGAAAGATTTGTTTCCAAATTTTGAGGGAATCTATCCTACACCAAGACCTAACACACGAGATCAGCTGTTTTGGAGACACTTTATCAGACTTTTCATCATTTTTCTTGGAGAGATTTCGAAGACCTCGAAATTTCCACGCGTCGTGGCCGTCATCCATCGTCATCTTTAGTATTTTCATTATTCAGTATTTTATTTCTTACATTGATTGTTGGTTTTTATCATGAATTTCAGTAGCTAAACTCTAGATTTGTTGGGATTTGAGGGGATCCTACCCCGTACTCGGTGTTTAACATTATTTCTCGACGTTTTTATTAGTGATTTGTTTATGCTATTGTTATTTCTTGTTTCAATCGAAGCCTAGCTAACTTCCTTTGATTATTTCATGTTGTTGATGAGTTCGATAGAATAGTTAACAATACGATCAAATAGTATAAACCACGGATTTACAATTTTAGTAGATATACGGAATTTGGTACGTGTCGATAGTGATAGTTCACCCGAATGAAAGCTAGTGGATTCCATAGAATGTAATGCAATCTTGAACTGTTAAATATTTGAGGACACTTGAGTACTGCATGTTTTTGATTAGTATTAATATAGCTCGACAGAGTATATTAATTAGTCTAGGGAATTCCGTCGAACGCACGAGTAAAAGTCGAGTGTGATTATTTAAACACGAGTGGTAGGTGAACTGCTAATTCCCAACAAATTTATTTCTCATTTGATTTAATCCAAATTAATCATTGCGGTCTTGAGTACGTTTTCTTTGCATTTTAATTATTTTAGTTGTTTCATTTACATTAGTTTAATCATCAACTCATTTTATCGTTGCTAAAGAAATTTTACTTGAAAATAAAAATAGTGTAACTCAGTCCTTGTGGAACGATACTCGTATTCACTTACGTTTATTATAACTTGACTATCGTGCACTTGCGATATTTAAATCGAGCTTTCATTTATAAAATAAATTTTGGGATTATTCACTGTGCAAGTTTTGCTCGATCATGGGGCTTACGTGTTGGGTAAATTCTGGAATAGTATGCCTCCTAGACGTTCGATTAACCGGGAAGAAAGGGATGGGGATGAAGAGACTCGAGAGGAGGGGAGAGACACTCCTCCTCCTCCACCGCCAAATATGCAGGCACAGATGCTTGCAGGTATGACTCAGTTCTTCACACAGTTTGCGGGGAACCAAGCTGCGGCAAATACAGAAGCGAGGTCCAGACCAGAGGCTGTATACGAGAGGTTCAGACGGATGAGCCCAAAGGAGTTCTCGGGGACCACTGACCCGATGATAGCTGAATGATGGATTAAGTCCATCGAAGTAGTCTTCGATTTCATGGAACTGACAGACGCAGACAGGGTCAGGTGTGCCACGTTCCTTCTGACAGGGGACGCCAGACTATGGTGAGAGAGTGCGTCAGTATCAGTCAATTTGCAGACGTTGACTTGGAACGGTTTCCAGGAGGTCTTGTACTCCAAGTACTTCACTGAGGAAGTACGATCCAGATTGACCAGGGAATTCATGACGTTATGTCAAGGGAATAGCAGCATTGCAGAGTTTGTGAGGAAGTTTGAGAGGGGGTGTCACTTTGTGCCCCTGATAGCTAATGATGCCCAGGGGAAGCTAAGGCATTTTATGGATGGGTTGCGGCCGATCTTGCGCCATGATGTTCGAGTTGCTGGTCCTACGACTTATGCAATTTCCGTATCTAGAGCTTTGGCGGTAGAGCAGGATCAGAGGGATATTGAGGCAGACAAACAGGGCAAGAAGCCCAATTAGGCTCCACATCAGCAGCAGCAACAACGACCTAAGTTTAAGAGGCCGTTCCAGGGGCAGCCAGGGAAGAAGCCATATCAGGGACCGCCAAAGGGCAAGGGTCCTATTCATTAGCAGAAGGCACCTCAGAGTCCTGGTAAATTCCCAGTGTATCCTAAATGCAATCGCCAGCACCCGGGACATTACCTATGGGGATCAGGAAAATGTTTTAAGTGTGGAGCCAGCAACCACATGTTAAAGGACTGCCCCAAGTGGACGCAACCGACACAAGGGAGGGTATTCGCCATGCACGCCCAGGTGGCGAACCCAGACATGACACTGTTGACTGGTAATTTATGTAATTCAGTACAGTATTCAATTTTTTCGTTGCATGTTTGTTCTTGATTTGAGGAATTATTAGTGTGCTAGTGATATTTTTGAATGACTTGTTATATTAATTTCTACGATGCTTGAGGTTAATGTAGAATTTTGGGGATATAAGTTTTGTGTTGTGCTAACGTATCTCAGGAAATATTTTTATAAAGAGAGTATCCACGAAGGCCCTGATAGACTCAGGAGCCACTAACTCCTTTATCTCAGAATCGTTCGCTAGTCATCTAGACGTCAAGTCTATTGGACTCGACGTGAATTATTCAGTAACAGTCCCATCAGGGGAATAGTTGTCAACTACTAGTGTGGTCAGAGACATTGATCTTGAACTGCAGGGCAACCTAGTCGATGCCGACCTGATAGTGTTGCCGATGCCAGAATTTGATATCATTTTGGGTATGGACTGGCTGACGAAGAACCGAGTCCTGATAGATTTTCAGAAAAGGTCAGTATTGGTTAGACCGTTGGGTATAGAGCAATTTCTTTTTGAACCAGCCAGATGGAGAAGTTTTCCTCGCATGATCTCTTGCATGCAGGCATGGAAACTTATTTCCAAGGGGTGTCAGGCTTTCTTGGCCAGCATCATTTCAACACCTGACATACCCACTCCGTCATTATCAGATGTGCCAGTAGTCAGAGACTTTCCAGACGTCTTTCCTGACGATGTCATAGGTCTTCCACCAGAGAGAGAGGTAGAGTTTGTTATTGATCTTATGCCAGGCACAGTGCCAATCTCCAAAGCACCGTACCGTTTAGCTCCAGCTGAGATGATTGAACTCAAACAGCAGATTCAGGAGCTCCTCGACAAGAAATTCATTCGCCCTAACTTCTCACCGTGGGGCGTACCAGTGCTTTTTGTGAAAAAGAAAAATGGGAGCATGAGATTGTGCATCGATTATCGAGAGTTGAATAAAGTTACGATGAAGAATAAATACCCACTTCCTAGAATCGAAGACTTGTTTGATCAGTTGCAGGGAGTTACAGTGTTCTCCAAGATAGATCTTCGATCAGGGTATCACCAGCTGAAGGTGAAAGATGCAGATGTGCACAAAACAGCCTTCAGAACCAGATATGGGCATTACGAGTTCTTAATGATGCCGTTTGGACTGACGAATGCTCCAGTGATTTTTATGGACTTGATGAATCGAGTATTTCAGCCCTACCGTAGATCAATTCGTCATAGTATTCATTGACGATAATCTTATCTACTCGAAGAGCCATGAGGATCACAACCAGCATTTGAGGACAGTTTTGCAGACCCTGCAGAGTCGTAAGTTATTTGCGAAGTTCAGTAAGTGTGAATTCTTGTTGGAGAAGGTAGCCTTTTTGGGTCACATAGTGTCAAGCAGTGGTATTGAGGTGGATCCAGCGAAAGTGGCAGCCGTTAAGGAATGGGTTGAGCCGAAGAATGCTTCAGAGATCCGCAGTTTTCTGGGTTTAGCCGGGTACTACCGTAAGTTTATTCAGGGATTCTCGTCAATAGCAGTGCCACTCACCTCATTGACAAAGAAAAATGCTAAGTTCGTGTGGAGTGGCGAGTGCCAGAAGAGCTTAGATACCTTGATAGCAAGCCCTCATTTCAGCGCCAGTGCTAGCCATGCCATCAGGGGAAGGAGATTTTGTGTTATACACCGATGCATCTAAGCTCGGGTTAGGCGCAGTGTTGATGCAGCATGGTCGGGTTATAGCTTATGCCTCCAGGCAGTTGAAGGTGCATGAGAAAAACTACCCGACTCATGAGAGTTAGCCGCCGTTGTCTTTGCTATGAAGATTTGGAGACACTATTTGTACGGCGAGAAATGCAAGATATTCACTGATTACAAGAGTCTCAAGTATTTCTTCACGCAGAAAGAGCTGAATATGAGACAGAGACAGTGGTTGGAGTTAGTAAAAGACTACGATTGCGAAATTAGCTACCATCCGAGAAAAGCTAATGTTGTCGCAGACGCCTTGAGCAGAGGTGGCAGTTGTAGCTCAGTTGTCAGTGCAGAGACCTCTTCAGTATGAAATTCAGAGGTTTGGGTTAGAGGTTTATTCCAAGGGTAGAGCTCCCAGACTATCTAATCTGACAGTCAGGTATGATTTGCTAGACCGAATCCGTAGAGGACAGCCTTCAGATGAACAGTTTCAGAAATGGAGGCTGAAAGATGAGGCCAAGGGCAGTGTACTCTACACAGTGTCTGATGGTATTATGAGATACAGAGGTAGAATGTGGGTGCCTAGTGTTGACTCGATCAGAGAAGATATTTTGTCAGAGGCACATGCATCGCCGTATTCCATTCACCCAAGAGGCACCAAAATGTACAAGGATCTGCAGATTTTGTATTGGTGGCCAGGGATGAAGCGAGACATCCATCGATTTGTATCCGAATGCCTCACTTGTCAGCAGGTGAAGGCAGAGCATCAGAGGCCGGCAGAAATGCTTAAACCACTCCCTATCCCCAAGTGGAAGTGGGAGAATATCACAATGGACTTCGTGGTTGGTTTGCCAAAGTCAGTCAGAGGTTTTAATGCCATCTGGGTCATAGTGGATAGACTCACTAAGTCAGCACACTTCTTGCTAGTGAAGACGACTTTCTCCATTACGCAGTATGCGGAGCTCTATATCAAGGAGATAGTCCGATTAGCACGGGATCCCAGTTTCCATTGTGTCCGATAGGGACCCGAGGTTCACATTGTCCTTCTGGAAGAGCCTACATACAGCCATGGGGACGAATTTGCTATTTAGTACAGCTTTTCACCCGCAGACAGATGGCCAGTCTGAGCAAGTGATTCAAATTTTAGAGGATTTATTGCGAGCCTGTATGATCGATTTCAGGGGACTTGGGAATCGAAGATACCTCTAGTGGAGTTTACCTACAACAACAGTTTTCAATCATCTATAGGAATGGCTCCCTACGAGGCATTGTATGGAAGGAAGTGCAGATCACCAATTCATTGGGATAAGGTTGGTGAGAGAGCCGAACTTGGTCCAGAGATAGTTCGGCAGACTTGCAGATATGGTGGTCAAGATTCGAGACAGAATGAAGACCGCCCAGAGTCGCCAAAAGAGCTATGCCGATAAGAGGATAAAATACCTAGAGTTTGCAGTGGACGATCATGTTTTCGTAAAGATAGCACCTATGAAGGGTGTTATGAGTTTTGGGAAAAGAGGCAAACTGAGTCCGATGTTTATTGGACCATTTGACATTCTCGACAGAGTTAGGACACTAGCTTATTGTGTTGCCCTTCCGTCGAATCTGGCTGGGGTACACAATGTGTTTTGAGCTACGAGCCGTTGCAGTTGGCTCCAGATCTGTCATACGAGGAAAGACCTATCCAAATCTTAGACAGACAGGAGCGCAGACTTCGGAACAAGGTGACCAAGTTGGTCAAGGTTCAGTGGTTGAACCAATCAGTGGAAGAGGCCACTTGGGAGACAGAAGCGGACATGAGGAATCGCTACCCGGAGTTGTTCGGTAAGATTTAATTTCGAAAGACGAAATTTATATAAGTGTGGGAGGAACTGTAGAGCCCAAATTCAGTATACGTATAACCCATGCATTTATTTAATTAGTAAAACATTTATTTAATTTTAAAATGAGTCTTAGTGGTGTATGATTTATTTAAATGCTTTACTTTAAATTATTTATATTTCGTGATGCACGTTAAGATATTTTCTTGAGTACACGTTTCAGGCGATTTCGAGGCGAGATCGGGGAAAAAAACCGGCGACGCTTGTGGCATTTTTAAATGTGGTATTTTAATTTTAAGTCGAGGATGGGGCGTTTTGAATAGTTTATTAAGCTTTTATCATCTTAAAGCCTAATTTAATTATCATGTAAATTTTAGATTTTTAAAACTTTTAAAGGTTTTCAACTGCGTATTTTTAAAATTCCCTTTTAGTGGGTTAGCATTTTATTAGCATTTAATCTATCAATTTATGTAGCAATTTGATTAGCATTTTTAATTAGCAAGTTAATGGAGTAATTAAGAAATCTATCCCCTTAATTAGGTGGTAACTCACGCACACACACCTACACACACACTTACACGGCCAAAACACACAACACACACTACACATTTTCATTTTTACGATTTTGAAAGAAAACTAGGGTTCTTGTCTCTAGTAGCAGCCGCCCCACTTCTCTGAAATATTTCCCGCAAATTTTGTTGGTTTTTGTGCAAGAAAACGAGCCACTAACCGTTCCGGATCAAGCCTTGCTCTGTTCCAGCTTCGGTATCGTCGGTTCGGTAAACTTTAACATCATAAGGCACGTATATTCTGTTATTTCTGCATCGATCTCGTCATATTATGTGTTGTGTTGTTATTTATGCGTAAAAATACATGTGTGATGTGTAGAAGTTTGAGTAATGATGTTTGGATCAATTTTGAAACAGATTTTGGATCACAAATCACGTTTTTGTTGTCTTTTCAAAAACTGCAATTTTTCGATCGTGATTCTGAGAAAACTTTCAACATAAAAATTGTAGAAATTTTTGGTACCTTCGATTTGATATTAAATTCGAAATATTTGGATAAAAATTGAGAGAGTTATGATCATTTTCGTGGGACTGCTCAGACTGCGTTTTCTGAAAAATTATGTTATTGATGTGTTCTTGAAGTTTTATTGTTGCAAGCTTCGTTGGAGATCGACGGGTGATCGTTGCTGTATTTAGGTATGTTTAGTATGATGTTGGGTTGGTATTTGGTATGCCGGGAGTGTCAATAGGCACTTGAATTTAGTAGAAACCGTAGGAAACGATTTGGGATTAATTTCCGTGTTTTTGAGTTGTATTGTGTCATAGGGTGGATGTCGTTGTTTTGGGGCGGTTGTACGGGTTTGGATTCAAGGTTATATTATCCTAGGAGGGGTCTCGGGGTGTCGATTCTTGGTCGGGATGATCGAGTTAGGAGAAATAAGCCTTGAGTATATGAATTTTCGTTGGTTCACGCGTACCGAGTCTTCATGAACCGTACACGGACCCTGGCACGGGGTCCGTGCCCTTGTTTCCTCCTTCGTGTCAGTAAACCGAGCCTACACGGACCCTTCGACGGACCCTGACATGGGGTCCGTGCCTTTGTTTCCTTGGAAGTGTCAAATTTGCGAGCCTACACGGACCCCTAGACGGACCCTAGCACGGGGTCCGTGTCCTCACTTCTTTTCGAGCATTTCTTTTGCGGACCCATACACGGACCCGGGCACGGGGTCCGTGAACTTCACATTTTGGGAAAGAAAATTAGACTTCACATCAGGTTTTCTTTGGGGTTTAAGATAATGGTTAGTACGATGATTAAAAGAGGTCAAGTCCCGAGAGAACTAGAATGTCATAAGCTACTTATTCACTTCGGTGGTGAGCTTGAGTACCTAAGTCTAAGTTATGAAAGTTAAGTATTTCAAACTCATGTTAGTTTGTGCAGCAGCGGTCCCAAGCGAGATCCAACGAATCTCTCAATGCCAAGTAAGTATGTTTGACGTGCAAAGAAAATATTTCAAGTTTTTGAGGTATGCTAAATGTCTTGTGACCAATTATGTATGGGATTGGAAAGTGGTAAAGCATGACCAGGGACCAATCCACCCCGTTAAAGCATGAACGGGTTTAGATCAGGATTGGAAAGCGTTAAAGCATGAATGGGGACCAATCCACCCGTTAAAGCATGAACGGGGATCTCATGTATGTGGCCGTGGATCTTCCCTGTCAGCCCAGTACTTTGGTTTAGTCTGATCAGGCGATTTATGTTATGGATCACTTGCTTTGAAACATGACTCTACGCAAAATGATGAAGTTTATGTATGTTCATGTATGTACAAGTACGCAAGCACGTTTAAGAAAAGCTTTATGTTTATGGCACCTCTATGTATGTACGTATGTAAGTTCAAGTTTAAGTGCAAGTTCAAGTTCATGTATGTACGCTCTATTTTAAAGTTGCATGTGGTTTATTACGTATTACTCGTTACTTCCAGTTTATACGTGTTGAGTCTTTAGACTCACTAGACTTGATCGATGCAGGTGAGGATGATTTTGAGGAGACTAGGGGTGGGGACAAAGGAGCTGGCTTGGATTGAGCAGGAGGCTAGACCCGAGGACCGCCCAAGTTTTTAAGTTTTTATAAAATGTCAAATACTCTGATTTCACGCTACTGGTTATGAGATTTCAAACAAATACTTTTGTCAAACTTTATTTTTTTTAGATCTTTTGTTGCAACCACTTTTGGGACGTATGGTTTACGCTATCGAAATTGAAGTTTGAGTACTCTTTTAAGAAAATTTGTATTTTCCGCAAATTTCAAGTAGTAAAAGTACGGTACGTTACATGTTTAATATTAAATTTATTTTTAGCACGAGTGGTGACCGTGATTTATTTTACGAGTTATATTTATAACAAATTATTTAATAAGAAAATTTTAAATTTTTTCTCAAATATTAATTAGTAGTATTTTAAAACTCAGTTTGTCACAACCAGATGTAACAAAAGTATATATAACATGATGTAAACCATTCACAAAACTGTATATTTTGCTTTGGGGTTTGCAACTAAATGAGGCTCATATTTCATCAAGGTATAAAATTTAGAAGCATATTTTGCAACTCTCATTGTCCTTGTTGCAAACTGCTAAATTCATTTTCTCGGTTCGTCAAAGTTGGTATCAGAGCACAAGATTTCCTGATATGAGGTTTTTGCCTAATGATGGTTGCGAGAATCTCAAGAACTCACGCATCAAGTCTGTAAGTTTTTACGGTTTTAATTGTATTAATGTTAAGTACGAGTTTCTTTAACTGCATGTTAAAGTTTTGAATCATTTTAGCATGATATATGAATAGTTCTGGTATTCATGTTGTTTACGTGTTGGGTTAAATTGTGGTACAGTATGCCTCCTAGACATGTGATTGACCGTGAGGAGCGTGAAGCTCGTGATGAGCAGAGAGCTTCCCCTCCACGTCCACCACTAGAAATTCAGGCTCAGATGCTCGTGGGCATGACCTGGTTCTTTTCGCAGTTTGTGAGGAACAATGCTGAGGTGGATAAGAGGACGAGGCCTAAGGCAGTGCATGAGCAATTCCTGTAAGATGGCGCCAAAAGCTTGATCGAGCAAAACTTGCACTGTAAAATCCTTAGTAAAAATTAATAAAATTCAAGCTCGAAATAATCGCAAGTGCACGATTTCAAGTAATAATATAGTGTACGAGAGTACGAGTATCGTTCCTCTAGTGACTGCGTTCGACAATTGTTATTCTCTGTTATTAAACCTTTAGCAAATATAATTCAGATAGTTATTTACTACTACAGATGATTAAATAAAATCTCAACGAAATGATTCACAAATTAAATGATGAAATAAATAATCTAAAATAATTTATCAAAGATTCAATGAGAAATGAATTTGTTGGGAGTCTCGGTTCACCTACCCCTTGCTAATTTACTTAATTTGTTCGATAATAATGTATGCTTTCGACGGGATTTTCTAGCCAATTAAACACTCCCTCTCGAGTTATGCGAAACTGATTCAACGCCGTGAAGTAATTAAATCTCTTTAATTATTTATCAAAGGTGAATTGCATGTCGTTATATGAAATCCCTTAGCTTTCGACCTAGTGTATTATGTCTATCGATGCATATCCGACTTCATATTTCTATGTAAATTGTCAATTCATGGATTATGCTACTCGTTCCTATCACGGATTATTCTCTCGAACTCACCCGCAATATGAAATCGTTATTAAAGTTAGCTATGTTTCAACAACGCAATGAAAATAATAGCACAATCAAGAATAAATCAAAAGTCGATAGATAAATTAACTAAAATCGGTTTCGGGGTAGGATCCCCTTAAATCCAAACAAATAATGAAAATTAGCTACCAGAATTCATGATAAAAGTAAGAAAAACAATATTTAAACAAGAAGAATTAAACTAGAAATACTAGACGTGACGAAAACGCAAAGACAATTGCCCGGAAATCTTGAAATCTTCAACTCCAGCTTTCTCCAAGCCTTTTTCTCTCCTTCAAACTACTTGGCTGCTGAAAGGTCCCTAAAATTTCGTCCCTAGGGTTTCTTTGTGTATCCTCACACATTCCAAGTTGAATACAAGCCAATTAGGAAACTTGCCTTGTTTCCTCGCACTAGGGCGGTCAAGAATTACCGCCCTAGCGTGAGGTCTTCTGCCAGTGTAGGTCGTTTCACATGCATCTCACGTTGGGGCAGTCAAGAATTACAATCCTAGCGCGAGGTCTTCTGTTGATTCTTTAGCCTCTCACGCTGGGGCGGTCAAGAAACACCGTCCTAGCGTGAGGTGTTCTGCCCGGACATCCTATTTTTGTTGTGCTCATGTTGGCGCTGAGGCCTTCTGCCCAACTCCTTCCTTGGCTTCTGCAGGCGCTGGGGCGGTCATGAAATACTGCCCCAGTACCAAGTAGTCTGTCCTCAACTTCACTTCTGGTTGAATTTTCTCCTTTTCCGCCGTTTTTCCTGCACATTCATACAACACAATGAGCGATGATCATATGCAATATCTTAATATGAAATGAACAAAATTCAGACTTCATGCAACCAAAACGATGCAAACTAAGACTCACACGATAAACTAAAATACGTAAATATGACCTCTATCAGAACCTAAGGATTTTGCGGGTACGACTGATCCTATAGTGGCCGAGGGATGGATTAAGTCCATAGAGGTGATCTTTACCTTTATGGAGTTGCAAGATGCTGACAGAGTTAGGTGTGCCATTTATTTGCTAAAGGATGATGTTTGATTGTGGTGGGAAAGAGCACCAGCGTCGGTGAATCTATAGACTCTGACTTGGGAAGGCTTCAAGGAGGTATTCTACTCCAAGTACTTCACTGATGAGGTACGCTTCTGACTGACTAGAGAGTTTATGAAGTTAAGGTAGGGAGACCACGGTGTGGAGGAGTTCGTGAGGAAATTCGAACAAGGGTGTCACTTCATTCCCCTGATAGCTAATGACGCTAGAAAAACTGAGTCACTTAATGGATGGTTTACGGTCGATCTTGCACCGGGAAGGACCAGCTATCGTGATGTCCGCATAGCTGGTCCTCCCACTTATACCATTGCAGTGACCAGAGATTTAGCGGCTGAACATGATCAGAAGGACATCAAGATTTACAGGCAGGGCAAGAGACCCTTTCAGGTGCCTCAACGACAGTTTTAGCAGCTAGCTAAGAAGTCATTTCAAGGGCCTAACAAGGGTAAAGCACAGCAACCACAGAAGAAGACGGCTCAGAAGCCTACTGAATATCGAGTGTGGCCAAAGTGCAGTCACAAGCATGAAGGAGAGTGTCTATGGCATTCTGGAAAGTGCTTCAAGTGTGGATCCATTCACCAGAAGCTTAAGAACTGTCCACAGTAGAAGCAGCTGACTATGGGCCGAGTTTTTGTGATGCATGCCGAGGAGAAGGACCTAGACACTACACTCTTGATAGGTAATATAATTTATTTCAGCACCATATTATTTATTGGAATTTATGATTCATGGTTTGAAATTTTGTGTATACTAGCAGGCTAAATTTCAAATTTTATATGAGAACTCTAGGATAGTGGATTCAGCATGTGCATGATATTAGGTTTAGCCCTTTTTGAGAATTGTTGGGTTGAGTCTATGATAATATTATCTAAGGGAGTATCTCTGTAGCAGAGTAGCCATGAATGCTCTGTTAGATTCGGGGCTACTCATTCTTTTATATGTGATGGCTTTGTGACTTATTTGGGCATCAAGCCCAATAGGCTGGATGTGAGTTATTCTATGACTGTTCCATCTGGACAGAAACTGTCTACTTATAGTGTGGTCAGAGACTTGAGTCTCGAGCTGCAAGGCCACATAGTCTACGCTGACCTTATTGTATTGTTGATGCCTAAGTTTGAGATTATTCTACGAATGGATTGGTTGTCAAAGAATGGAGTGACGATCAACTTCCAACACAAATCAGTGAGGGTTTGACCATTGGGCAAGGAGGAGTTCGTATTCGAGCCAAGTGGAATGCAACAGCACACCGCAAATGATATCATGTCTTCAGGCGAGGAATCTTGTGCTTAAGTGGTGCCTGGCGTTTTTGCCAAGCATTATTTCAGCCCTTGTTACTACCAGTCAGACAGTAGCAGATGTTCGAATTGTCAGATATTTTCCAAACATCTTTCCTGACGACATTGCGGGTATCCCACCTGAGCGCAAGGTGGAGTTTTCTATTAACCTTATGCCGGGTACCGTTCCAATCTCCAAGGAACCATATCAGTTAGCGCCCGCAGAGATGAAAGAGCTCAAACAACAGAACAAGAGCTACTGGATAAAGGATTCATACGCCCTAGTTGTTCACCTTGAGTTGCAACATTAATCTTCGTGAAGTAGAAGGATAGAAGTATGAGGCTTTGCATCGATGTTACAATGAAGAATAAATACCATATTGCCAATGATCGAGGACTTATTCGAACAATTGTAAGAAGCGAAAGTGTTTTTCAGGATAGATCTTCGCTCCGGGTAACATCACCTGATGGTGAAAGACGCATATGCGCACAAGACGGCTTTCAGAACTCGCTATAGGTATTACGAGTTCCTAGTTATGTCGTTTGGTTTGACAAATTCTCCAGCAATCTTCACGGATCTCATGAATTGCGTATTTCAGCCTTGGATTAGTTTGTCATCATATTAATAGATGACATCCTCATTTATTCGAAGAACCAGGAGGAGCATTGCCAGCTATTAGAGTAGGTGCCAGTCGAGCCAAGTGTTGGCCCAGGGTTCATGTTTAAACTCTATGTATAAACAATAATATTTAAAATTATTGTTTTGGCACATCTTTATTTGTATACTCATGCTAGATGTACAGATAAAGTCCTTGAATATACAAATAGTAGAAAGAATATGAAATGCTTATATGATGAGTATCATGAAACTCACTTTTGGAATACTGTATATTCTAAACAGTTCCTAGTCGATTCAGCTGCCAATAAGAAGGATAAATGCCGCTTGGGTTTGAGACTAGTATCTGCGATGTGAGTACCATATTTCATTGGTAGGGGACATTTTGATGTACGAGCATGTAGATAGATGCTTCTTGTAGAGTGCACTGAACAACCCTCCATAAAGGACTTTCCAAGTGGTTCTCACTTATCGAGTGGAAACATCCTATTTATGGTTGTACACCATTAGTCCTTATGATCCGGGACAACATTGTGACTCTATATGCTAGCATTGCACTTTGACTTGTTTACCGACTCATATGGGGTCATCAGATGGCAAGGTTGGGTGTTCAGTCGAAACATATAGGATTCTATGCATTGTAGTCAGGGATTCACCGCTTACTTTCGGGTATGGATATCCTATGTGATATCATGTGTATGTAGTTTGAAATATCTGATTAGAGTGTTGGTGGAAATTAAAAAGAGGTTTCTTATATTACACCATCGATGCAACTACGACATGACACATAGTATCGATTCTTTGACAACTCTCATAAACCAATAGTTGTCGAATCGATCGGGATATATGAGATGAAGGGATCGTACTGTACGCTAACCATAATGGATTGGTTCTTGCAGGCAATATCATTTGATAACTATGGAATAATGAAAGCGATGTTGCTAGGCATTTAACATGATTATTTGGGTACTATCAGACTTGAGTTCTGACGTTCTTATTATCAAGGAGTTGATAATTAAGAATGGAGCAACTGGGCAATGCTCGAATAAGGACATGTTTAGTCCTGAATCACATTGAGATGTGAACCCACAGCTAGTTGTATCATTGAACCATTGAGGGTCACACAAGTGCTAAATTTCTAGATCCCGTTGAGAAGAAAAATAGTTCAATGTGTTGAACAGCTTATAAAGAAGTTTATAAGCGCAAAGAAAAATAAAAGTATGACTTCTATAAGAGGATTATGGGGAATGTAACTTTTAATTTATGGAAGTGTTACTAAATTAAAAGATGACTCAAATAAATAATGTATTTGAAAATTGTGATTTTCATAAACATTATTATGACTAAATTAAATTAATTCAAGTGTTGAATTAATTAAACACTAGTGGACCTAGTAGAGTCCAAATAATTGAATTAATTCAAGTGTTGAATTAATTAAATAACATTGAGTCTTGTAGAGCCCAATTGGAAATAAGGAAATAATTAGTTAACTAGTGGGCTTGAGTAAATTCAAGCAAAGTTTAATTGGTCTCAAATGTGTTTGAGATATTTAAATAAAATTCCATGGGTTATTTAATTATTACAAGCCCAAATAAATTGCATGCTTGGGAGATGAAAGGTTGGAAGCTAACTTTTGAGTTAAAGGCAAGCATGCCTTTGAAAAACAATTTTTTTTTTCGACTTTTTCAAGAACCAAGAATAGGCTTCCTTCTTCTCTCCTATACTTTGCTTGGCCAAAAATTTCTCTCCCATTTTCTTTAATTTTTGCTTCTTCATTTGTTTATGAAAGCATACACTTGTCAAAGAAAAATCCTCTAATTTTTCTAGTGCAAAATTAGAAGGGATCTTTCTTGTTGGTGGTGGACCTAATTTGAAGGAATTTTAGCAAGGATTGCTCTTGGATAGCTTGTAGATTGTCTACCCTCAAGAGCTAAACAACTTAGCTGGAGCCAAGACATCAATCATTGTGATTTATAGGTAAGAAATTCTACACACACTATCAAAGTTGCATGAATCCGGCAAACATACGATCAAACATGACGAGCTTTTAAACAAAATTAATGATGAGACCTTTCAAAATTAAAAACCCTCTTTTTGAATAAAATTCAAAATTAATATCAAGCCCGAAAAAGGGAATTATAAAGGTGTTTATAATTTCTATGTCTTCCATCGACAATGGATGCATGATGAACGCTACCCGTGTTCAGTGCTTGGCTCATATTATTGAGGGAGCCCTGGACAGCGGAAAGATGTGACATGCATTGACATGGTGATGTGAACTACGTGGAACTCCCATGATTTCGGCTCATATTTTTTAGGGAACTCATGGCGACCGTCCATTAAGGTTCAACATCGATGTTTAAGTCTTGACACGTAAAGATGAACAACGTCATATTATTGGGTCCTAATCAAACATGAGACAAAATTTTACGTAAAGGGTTGCATGGAGATGCAATTGAAAACTGTCTTTTATGAATTATGATTGGCTGATATTATTCGGGATCATAATTTGCTAATTGAACCTTACGTACCTTATGAGGAAAGAAGTTTCTCGTTTTCACTAGAGGGTAGTGAAAAATGTCAAAACAGTGGGAGTGAAAATTTATGATGTAAAAGTTCATACTTTATATCTTACTAAATATTTTAAAATAGTCATTAACATTTATCTGTGTTTACTTTTCAGTACTAATCTGACAATGTCTTCGATACGCAACCCGTTATCTGCAATACTCGAAAACATATTTTAACCGGACCTAATTACCTCAATTGGCTAAGAAATTTGAAAATCGTCTTGAATTCGAAGAGGATAGCATATACACTTACTGATTCGACCCCTGTTGAGGCTCCGACTAGCTGCACTCCCGAGGAATTGCAGACTTACAAGGATTGATATGACCATGACTTGAAACGTAAGAATGCGACATTCGTTTCAATGAGGAAAGTTCAAGGGTCTTAGGCCTCAACTTTATTGTAATTGGGAAGAGAATATTTTAAGCATGTAATCGATGCTAGAAGAGTTTTATTATTTAGGTAGAAGATCGATATTGTAAATTTTGGGTTTTATAGATTATCACTACTCAAAATTTATGATTTGCAACAATTTTATAGTTGGTAAGTACTTGTAAATAGTTAAGTTACTTAAATTTGGTGCCGTAAGGTAAAGATTCGGTTCAAAGATCTTAGGCTAATATCGTTATGGGGTTGAGATAAGTTTAAATTTTAAGTGCATCACCGATGATAGAAGTGGGTCAGTAAATTTTGGGGCTAAGGTTTCCTAAGTTGAACTGTCTAAATACTAATGTAATATGACGAGGAACATCAAGGGTATAATGTAAGTTAAGTAAAGTGCGATAAGTTTAAATATTCATCTCTAGTATGAGGAATTGCGAGATAAGTAAAATTCGAGGTCATAGTAAAATAGAACTAATTCACCCTATGTCGCTTTAAATTGTGATTTGCAAACGAGGATTTGGGTAGGCAATTTAATTAGGATTGAGGAGACATAAGGACAACTTAATACTTTTTTTATCAGAGTAGCGCAGCAGTAGCGATAATTTTTGGGATACTAGAATTTAAAGTCTAAACTTTTTGATTATCGAGGATAAGCGAATTTCGGGGACGAAACTCAATTTAAGGGGGGTAGATTGTAACGTCTTGAAAATTTGAAGTTCCACGTGAACCACATGCATGCAAGTTATTAAATTTCTCTGGTATTTTACTAAATTCTTATAAACCATTAAATGCATGTTTATTTCATTAATTTGTGTTTAAATTCATGGTTTGTTTAAAGTTTCATGCATTTGGATTTTAAGTTGCAATTCGCGCTCGAGCGAGGAATAGAGACCGGGATATTCAGGAAAAAATATTTTTTATTGAAACATTAGTTTTAATTGATTAATATGAGGTTTTTTTAAGTATGATTTTTTAAAATGTGCCTTGGTTGGGTATTTTTACCCACCAGATTATATTTTTAACTGGTACGCAAAATTTAGCGAGTCAGAGGAATTTTTGGGGGCTCGGGTAATATTTTCAAAAACGTACCTAAACGAAATATTTTTCGAGAACATTTTTGGGCTTGATGGGTTTATTTTAGTGCTTAATGCGCTCAAAACTCTTTTAATCCATTTAACTTTCAATTAGGGACCATTAGTGACTTAATTAGCACCTAAACCTAACCCTAAACCTACCTAACTATGAGTTGGCCGCCCCTTCATTTTTCCAACAGCAATATCACGTATCTTTCAGCAGCACCTTCATTTCCTCTCAAGTTTTCAAGAAAAGTTCTCATCAGAAATCCAAACATGTATTGAAAAAATACCACATCCTCCGAGAGATTGTGGAAAGAGAAGAAGTGTCGATTGACAAAGTCGGCTCCGCAAATAATGTTGCTTGTAAGGTCCAAAAAAAGACGGCGTAATCCAACTGCATGCAAATCTAGGAAATATGAAAAAATGGCAAATTAATTGATTAATTAATTATGTGACATGCATGATTATTTAGGATTTTATTGTCATTATGCATACAACTGTATTTTTAATATTATTCGAGTTGCGATCGAGGAACGGAGACCGAGGGCTAAAAAATGTAAAATGTTTTTATTAAATAATTGTTTTTAATTATTTAAAATATGATTGATGTTTTTTCATATTTTTGAAAATAAGGGGTTTTGAGGTGATTTTATACGTCGGGAAGTAAATTTTATCGGTGTTAGTTTTTCAACAAAAATACGAACGTGATAGCAACCCGGCTAATAAATCCACAAACTTTCCTAAACAAAATTATTTTTAAAACTTTAATTAAGCACTAATGGGCCTAATTACCACTTAATGGGCCTAAGTCTTATTAGTGATTAATTAAAAGTATTTAAAGCACAAAAACCCCACCCTAAACCCCACAAAGCTCACGCCCACTTTTCAAAAATCCTTTCACCCCAAACAGAAGGCACACACATTTGAATTGAGAGAAAAATATTCGAAAGTTGCTAAGGAAATTCAAGCCTAGGCCCTCCTCGTCGTCGTTCTTCATCGTCAACGTGAATCCGTGCGTTTAAAACGCAAAGGCACGCCATACATCTCTTTTTCTCATATATCACATCGTATTATTGATTTAAAACACGTTTGTATGAAAAGCATGAAGTTCTTATGATTATTATTGCAATATTGCATGTACATGTGTATACTTATGAATTTTTGATCCAAAATCATGTTTTATATTGTTCAATGAGGCTGTCATGATTAGGACATGACCAAGAAAGGTTTTTACACAAGTTAGAGTCCTAGAACACCCACCATACACGCTGAAAATGCGAAGGAAGCTAGCTGGTACGGGAAATTCTGTCATGTGCTTTTGGTGATCGGTTTTGGGTCTTGGGCGTTGGATGGGTCACGGCTTGGGGCCAGGGCTCGGCCATGGTCTGGATGAGCCAAGGGTTGATTCCTAGACACGCTAGGGCTCGAGTCGTGAGGGCTGGGAGGAGTCCTAGCAAGCTAGGACTCTTACCCGAGAGCCAAGTGCAATCGTGCAGGGATGCGCGGCTTGTGCAAGGAAGTTGGCTCGGTCTGTGGTTCAGGGGGCTGGGCTAGGGCGAGTCCTTAGGGTCTTAGGAAGGTGCTTGAGAGACTGGTTCAAGGGCTGGGCACATTGGTCAGGTCCTAGGCGCACAACGTGGAGTCCATGCAGTTGAGGACTCTGGGCCGCAACATGCACATGGGAGGAATTATTAAAAGTCTAAGTTTTAAAATTTGGAATTTTATATTAAAGTTTGAAATTATTCGGGATTAAAAAGCCTTAAAAATGAATAATTAAAGATTAATTAAAAAGTCTATTATTTAAGCTATATAAAATTATGGGAAAATTAACTTATGCTTAAATAATTATTTGGGACATGTTAGAGTCAAGAAAATTAAGAAAAAGTCAAAAACGTGAAATTTTACGTCTATGGGTAAAACGGTAATTTTACACCCGAAAATTAGTAAACGTCATTGCAGTGCTCTGAATGCTGTTTTATATGCTATTATGATTATTTTTAAATGTTTAAGGATTTTTATATGCTAAAATGTTTATTTTAAAGGTTTATGGAATTTTATGATTCATTTATGGAATTTTTGATTAAACGATAAAGTTGAAATGATATGTTGCATGCTTTTTTTAAAAAAAAAGGATATTAAATGCATGATTTTTATAAAGTGATGAAAATGTAAAACGTTGGAGGAAGTGAAGTAATTGTGACTATTGAGGATATGAGGATAAGAATGGAGATATCGTGAGGGAAAAAGCCCCAGAGGGAGCCCATTTATGGGAGAAGGCCCAGAGGGAGCCCGACGATCGTATTTCCATTCGATGAGGATATGCCAAGGCTCAGTTGACGAGAAAGTGTCGCTGATGTCCCCGTCGCCCAGTACTGTGGTTACTTGTAGATGGAACCATCGACTTTTTGAGGATGAGGAAAGTCACAATTAACGATCTTAATTCAATAAAAAGGAAAAATGTTTATGATCGTGATGAAAGGATACGTTTTATGAAATGAGGAAAAGGAAAATGTTGAGGTTTATGTTATGCATGTCATGAAAATGTTATTTTTACGTAAAACTATTTTCACTGTTGCTTGTGATTTTATACGTATTATTTGTTATAAAGATTATGGTGTGTTGAGTCTTTAGACTCACTAGGTGTGATGGATGCATGTGAGTTTGATGGAGATCTTGATGGTTGACCTGACTGGACTGAAGTTGTACATGACCCGAGGACCAGCGCTTCTACCTTTCCGCACTTATGATTTATGTTCACGATTTATTTTAAAGATTTTTACGATTTTGAGATATTTTTGAGAGGTTTAGTATGTGCTATACTTTTCAAATTTATTGCTTTTTAGATTGGTAAACATTTGACGATTTTATGCTTTGAGATATTTTCTTACATTTTCAAATACTAGTTGGTTGATTTATTATTTTTAAAATGGATGCAAAAATATGTTATATATGTATACAAGTAATTCGGCCGAAATCATGAGAGGTTTTAAAAACAAAAAAATTCTACTACTTTTTAAGCAATAAGAATAGCAGAAGTTTCATTGCTGATCCACTAACTAAGCCTTTACCTGGACTATTATTCGAGAAGCATCGTGAATCGATGGGTTTGAAGCATATGGGTAGTTGGCTCTAGTGCAAGTGGGAGATTGTTGGAGTAGGTTCCCGTCGAGCCAAGTGTTGGCCGAGGGTTCATGTTTAAACTCTATGTATAAACAATCTTTATTTTAATAATATTTGAAATTATTGCTTTGGCACATCTTTACATGTTTACCCATGCTAGATGCATAGATAAAGTCCTTGAATATACAAATAGTAGAAAGAATATGAGAGGCTCATATGATGAGTATCATGAAACTCATATTTGGAATACTATATGTTCTAAACAGTTACTAGTCGATTCAGCCACCATTAAGAAGAAGGATAAAGGCTGCTTGTGTTTCAGATTAGTATCTGCGATGTGAGTACCATGTTTCATTGGTAGGGGACATTGTGATGTCCAAGCATGCAAATAAGTGCTCCTTGTAGAGTGCACTGAACAACCCTCCATAAAGAACTTTCAAGTGGTTCTCACTTATCGAGTGGAAACGTCCTAGTTTATAGTTGTACATCGTTAGTCTTTATGACCCGGGACAACATTGTCACTCTATATGCTAGCATTGCAATTTGACTTGTTTACCGACTCATATGGGGTCATCAGGTGGCAAGGTTGGGTGTTCAGTCGAAACATATAGGAGTCTATGCATTGTAGTCAGGGATTCACCGCTTACCTTCGGGTATGGATATCCTATGTGATCTCATGTGTATGTAGTTTGAAATCTCTTATCAGAGTGTTGGTGGTAATTAAGAAAGGGGTTTCGTATATTAAACTATCGATGTAACTACGACATGACACATAGTATCGATTCTTTGACAACTCTCGGTATACCAATAGTTGTCGAATCGGTCGGGATATATGAGATGAAGGGATCATACTGTACTCTAATCATAATGGATTAGTTCTTGCAAGCACTATCATTTGATACCTAGGGAATAATGTAAGCGATGTTGCTAGGCATTTAACATGATTGGTTGGGTACTATCATACTTGAGTCATTCTTATTATCAAGGAGTTGACAATTAAGAATTGAGCAACTAGGGTATACTCAAATAAAACATGTTTAGTCCAGAATCACATTGAGATGTGAACCCACAGCTAGTTGTATCATTGAACCATTGAGGGTCACACAAGTGCTAACTTTCTAGATCCCATTGAGAAGAAAAATAGTTCAATGTGTTGAACGGCTTATAAAGAAGTTTATAAGCGCAAAGAAAAATAGAAGTATGACTTCTATAATAGGATTACGGGGAATGTAACTTTTAATTTATGGAAGTGTTACTAAATAAAAGATGGTGTTCCTAAATTAAAAGATGGCTCAAATAAATAATTTATTTGAAAATTGTGATTTTCATAAACATTATTATGGACTAAATTAAATTAATTCAACACTAGTGGACCTAGTAGAGTCCAAATAATTAAATTAATTCAAGTGTTAAATTAATTAAATAACATTGAGTCTTGTAGTGCACAATTGGAAATAATTATTTAATTAATGGACTTGAGTAAATTCAAGCAAAGTTTAATTGGTCTCAATGTTTTTGAGATATTTAAATAAAATTCATGAGCTTTGTAATTGTTACAAGCCCAAATAAATTGCATGCTTGGCAGATGAAAGGTTGGAAGCCAACTTTTGAGTTAAAGGCAAGCATGCCTTTGAAAAACACTTTTTTAAATTTTTCAAGAACCAAGAATAGGCTTCCTTCTTCTCTCCTACACCTTGCTTGGCCGAAAATTTCTCGCCCATTTTCTTTAATTTTTGCTTCTTTATTTGTTAATGAAAGTATACTCTTCTCAAAGAAAAATCATCTAATTTTTCAAAATTAGAGGGGATCTTCCTTGTTGGTGGTGGACCTAATTTTAAAGAATTTGAGCAAGGAGTGCTCTTGGATAGCTTGTAGATTGTCTACCCTGAAGAGCTAAATTGTTTACAACTTAGTTGGAGCCAAAACATCAATCCTTGTGACTGATAGGTGAGATATTCTAAACACACTATGTATGACATATTTTGTGTTTTTGTTATTTGCTACACATCACTCTTGAAGTGCTCGGTTTTTGCTATGAAAACATTATTTTTCAAACTTTTGTTGCACTTCCAGGCACCGTAACCGATCCTCTTTCACTAGCATCTGCATACCGCATTGCAAGTATTGCAAGATCGTAAGCTGTTTGAAAATTTCAGCAAGTGTGAATTTTGGTTAGAGAATGTGGCATTTTTGAGACATGTTATTTCTAGTAATGGCATTGAAGTTGACCCATCCAACGTAAGAAAAAGGGAAGAAATGGGTTGAGCGGAAGAATGCATCAGAGATCGGCAGTTTCTTGGCCTAGCAGAAAACTAGAGAAAATTCATTCAGGGATTTTCTTCTATTGTAGTGCCACTCACCTCATTGACGAAGAAGAATGCCAAGTTCGTATGGAGTGCTGACTGCCAGAAGAGCTTCAACACTTTGAAGCAAGCTCTTATAACAGTGCAAGTTTTAGCCATGTCATCAGGGCAAGGCGACTTTTTTTTGTACACCGATGCTTCTAAGCTTGGATTAGGCATCGTATTGATGCAACATGGCCGAGTCATCCTTATGCCTCTAGACAGTTGAAGGTGCATGAAAAGAATTATCCGACTCATGATCTCTTGTTCTCTGCCATGGTTTTTGCCTTGAAGATATGGAGACACTACTTGTATGGTGAGAATTTCCAGATATTACATATCACAAGAGTCTCAAATATTTCTTCACTCAGAAGGAATTGAACATGCGACATAGACGGTGGCTAGAGTTTGTGAAAGATTATTACTGCGACATCAGCTACCACCTGGGAAAAGCCAATGTAGTCTCCAATGCCTCAAGTAGGAAAGCATGAGTTATATCACAACAGTTGGTACAGAGACCTCTTCTACTAGAGATGTAAAGATTTGATCTCGAGGTCTATCCTAGAGGCGGCGCTCATAGATTATCCACCTTGAAAGTGCAGTCCACTTTGATATACCATATTTGTAATGGATAGACATCTGATGAGCAACTGCAGAAATGTCGATCGAGAGATGAATCTAAGGGCCGTAAACTTTATACAGTGAGCGATGTTATTGTAAGGTATAGATGAAGGATTTTGGTATCTAGGGATGATACGATTAGATGATACATTTTGTTAGAAGTGTACATAGTACAATATTCCATTCATCCAGGAGGCACCAAGATGTATAAAGACATGCAGATGCTATATTGGTGGCCAAGAATGAAACGAGACATTCGACGCTTCGTATCCGAATGTCTAACTTTCCAACATGTGAAAGCAGAGAATTAGAGACCAGCAGGGATGCTCAAACCTCTTCCTATCCCCAAATGTAAATGGAGAATATTACCAATTGATTTCGTAGTCGGTTTGCCAAGGTCAGTCAGAGCATCTAACACCATTTGGCTAATCGTTGATCGCCTTACCAAGTCGGCACACTTCTTGCTAGTAAAGACGACCTTTTCGATTACCCAGTATGTGGAGCTTTATATTCGGGAGATAGTCAGATTACACGGGATCCCAGTTACCATCATATCTATGAGACTCGAGGTTCACATCGTACTTTTGAAAGAGTTTGTATTACGCAATGGGGACGAAGTTGCTATTTAGTCAGACATTTCATCCTCACACAGATGGTCAGTCTGAGAGGGTGATACAGATTTTAAAAGACCTACTGCGTGCATGCATGATCGATTTCCATGGGAGTTGAGAATCGAAGTTACTGCTAGTGAAGTTCACCTATAACAACAGCTTTCAGTCATCCATAGGTGTGGCTCCCTACAAGGCATTGTATGGAAGAAAATGCAGATCGCCTATTCACTGGGATGAAGTCAGCAAGAGATCAGAACATGGTCCAAAGATTGTTTAGCAGACTGTAGACGTAGTAGTCAAAATCTGGAACATGATAAAGAATGTTCAGAGTCGTCAGAAGAGCTACGCTGACAAGAGAATACGGGACCTTTAATTTTCCGTATGCGATCACGTCTTCGTAAAAATAACACATATGAAGGGTGTTATGAGATTTGGGAAAAAGAGAAAATTAAGTCTGAGATTCATAGGAACATTCGAGATCCTAGAGAAAGTGAGAACACTGGTCTATTGAGTAGCACTGCCGTCAAATCTGTTAGAAGTACACAATGTGTTCCACGTTTCGATGCTAAGAAAATACATGGCCAATCCTTCACATGTACTGAGCTTTGAGCCATTACAGCTATCACCGAACCTGTCATACGAGGAAAGGTCTATTCAGATTCTAGATCAACAGGAGAGGAAACTACGGAACAAAGTTACCAAGTTGTTCAAGGTAAAGTGGCTGAACCATTCCGACGAGGAAGCTACTTGGGAGACTGAAGCCGATATGACGAGTCACTACCCAGAGCTGTTCGGTAAGCCTTAATTTCGAGAAAGAAATTTATTTAAGGGGAAAGGAATTGTAATGTCCAAAAACCAATACACGTAAACTCCATGCATGATTGAAATTAATTTATTTATTTAATCAATAATTTAATGGATGCATGCTATAAGTATTAAATTATTTTAAAAGTATTTATATATGTTTTATTATGCAATTTAAAATGTTTTTTCGAGTTTTAGTTTTTCAGACGAATGTTCGATGCCGAAACGGGAAAGGAGACCGGAGACAATTAAGATGTTAAAAACTTAAGTTATATTTTTAAGTCGGGGAATAGGCAATTTAAAGAATTTCTGAATTTTAGCATTTAAGGACTAAACTTAATTTATAGTGAAATAGAAGCGCTAAGCATTTTAATTAGTAAAATTCGTAAATAAAAGATTTAAATATGTCCACTAGAAATACAATATTTTAATAATTATTTTTATGACTTAATTAATTAAATTAGGTATATTTAATTATGGGTAGAATTTAAAATTTGTAGGACTTTTATATATATATATATATATATATTGTAGAAGCTCACATTTTGTACATGTCATTTGTATATTTTACATGCATGCAATCCTATTGAAAAATGTGTAATTTAAAAATAATCGTAAATGTTTAACAACTTAAAATAGTGCAGTTAAAATGGCCAAACTCGACCAACAGAAAAATGCGTAACGTAACGAGTAAAAATCCTAAAACCAACATCGTGACAAAACCAATGTATAAAATACACATGTCCTCTCAAAACTCATAAAAACATGATGTGCGGAAGAAATGTGGTCCTCGGGTCGTGTCGTCCCACCAGGCCTGCCTGCTCAGAGTTCCGTACCTCGAGTCCCCTCGATATCATGCTCACCTGCATCACACACGCCTAGTGAGTCTAAAGACTCAACACACATGTATCATGAATAAAAGTACATATACATAGCACACAGCAGTGAAAATATACTATAATCAACATACCTTTCATGCATTTAAAAAGCGTACATGCAGACGTGCTAGATGAAATCTTTACATATCAAACCAGTTCATCATCATCATCATTCATCGTTCATCATTATCATCATTCATCATTATACATCATTTTCTTTGGTGAATTCAGTTCATTAGTTGTGACTTCCGTATCAACTCTATCGTATCAGCTCTATTCGATGGATCCATCTATAAACCGCGGTACCCGACGGCGGGGACATCAGCGACAGCATTACTCGTCCACTGAGCCTTGGCCCCAGCTCATAATATCTCATATAAACTTGTTAGTAACAACCAATCTCATCCTTCAAAACATGTCATCATATTCATCACCTAATAAAAACATGCATATAAGTAAATTTTTCTTGAAGCCAAGCATGGACCGTATTTTTCATAAATTCATAAAAATCGTGATCATTATGCGCAAACTTTTAAAAACATGATTAAATTGTGATCGAGGCGCTGTCAGGACTAAAAACTCATCTCGGGTACAAAATGACCATTTTGCCCCCGGAAACCTCATTTTTCCCCCGGGAACCCAAAATGACCGTTCTATCCCTGGATATACATGTCAAAACGGGCTGGCGGGGCAGGCCAGCCTACCACCCGCCGCAACCCGCCATTAGGCGGTGCGGGGCGGGCCAGCGGGCCTCTAAATGGCCAACCCAGCCCAACCCACCTTGGGCCGCGGGTTAGGCAGGCCAACCCGCTTATTATTTTTTAAAAAAAATACTAAACAGTATTAAAATAAACATAGAATAAAAATATATTTCAGTCAAATAGTTTCATAAAAAACTCAAAAACATTGAAATAAGACATTGAAAGCATACAACAATCAACATAATCCATAAAAAATAAAGTGCTTATTCTAATTCACACAAGATTTCATCGTACACATGTACTAAAAATTAACTCATGTAATATCACCAACCGTAAATACAATGAAACATTTAAATGTGAATTTCAAATCTTTTTTAGTATACACTTTCTCCAGTTTCTTAAGGGTTTGTCCTCACAAGAAAACAAAAATTAACGATCTTAAGGGTTTATATAAAACTTAAAAATATAAAATTCTACCCTAATTTTGCGGGCCAGCCAGCCCCGTTTAGGCCCGTCCCGTCTTGGCCCGCAACCCAAACGGGCTCAACCCGTTTGGCCCACCTCCAAATGGGCTACTATTTTATCTACCCAACCCACTCAATTTTTATGGCGGGGCGGGCCGGTCCAACGGGCCTGACCCAATTTGACAAGCCTAACCTCAACATTTCGACCCGAAGCTTACCAAACTCCTTAAAAGATTATTTTGCACCTGAGAACTCAAAATGACCGTTCTATCCCTGGACCTCAACATTTCGACCCGAAGCTTACCAGACTCCTTAAAACATCCCAAAACATAATTAAATAGATTTCTTATATGTAAACTCGAGCCCGTTTCAAAACTTAATTGATGCGTTTTAAAACTTGGACCGAGATCTTTGTTTTAATCCGAATCAACCCGAAACTTTACCAAATTTTTCTCAACTTAAACCATGACTTTATCCTACATGACCAGCCTCTTGTTGTCTACATGTGAACTGATTGAGGGTACAAAGTACGTGCAGAAAGCAGTGATTCATGGAAGGGATTCTTTCTCTTTGGTCTTCGGTTGCCCGATAAGTTTTTTCATTTATTAAAACTATTTGAACTACTCCAAAGTGCTTGATTTGATCAAGCCGCTGAGTATTGGAAACAGGCTGTCCCGGCCATTGTAGTACGTGTGTCGCCCAGGGCATAAGGGGCATGTTGGAACATTTCATGTTCGCAATCTTAATTTTGATGTTAACAAAACTTGTTTATTTGTTTTTAAAAATCTATCTTAGTGCGCAGATAGCTGAAACTGAAATAATCAGTTACGAGCCAAAATTGAAGCTGTGGAAGACGCCAACTGAAAGCATCAACTGATCAACCAAACTAGACCAGTTCAACTGATGTATCGTAAATGAATTCAACTGATTGTTCAGTTGACAGGTGGTTCAACAGGAGAACCTCAGAAGTCCGGCCAGTTGAAGGAGTGTTCAACTGATGAAAAGCCTAACTGAAACCAGTTCAACTGAACAAGAGTGAAATCAGTTCAACTGACGAGTCAACTGATTTCACCAGTCCAACTGAAGACCAGTTCAACTAATCAGTTCAGAACATCAGTTATGAGCAATCAGTTGCAGATCAAGACAAGCTGAACTAAGTGGAATACAGTTGTGCACAAAGGTACAATAACTTTTGTCCAGTCAAAGGACAATAATGGACATTGCATCAGAGCTTAAAGACAAAAGTGTTCCAGAAAGAACAAGACAAATTTCAAGGAACATATTCAAAATGCAACGGATACAATAATTGAGTCTCACTGTACGATCAAACTTCACGTCTATAAATAGAAGGTGAAGGTCAGTGAAGACATAAGGGAATATATATACAACTCAAGAGAGAAAAGAGAAGGGCTCGCTTCAAAGTTATATCGGCTTAAAGAGAGAAGCATTCAGCCCAGTCGAGGGAACACATCAACGTGTTATCAGCTTAGATTAGAAGCATATTTCCCTCAGTGTGTGATAACACTTTGGGGTAGTGTTCCGAGATCAGTTCACACACACACACCACCACCACTCAAATACAGTCTTGCACAAAGACATTAAACTTGTGTATGTAATCTTTCTCATATATACATTAAAGAAGTGTTGACTCGAAGGTGCTGCCTTCAGTCTAGTCTAGGAGTTCAGTTTAGGCAGTATTGTAAGTCCTAGCTGGGTGGGTTTGTACAAAGTGTTGTAAAGATCAAAGTCTTCTAGTGAATCCTACCCGAGGTGATAGAAGGGATGATGTAGGAGCAGTTGAAGTCTCTGAACATTCATAAACATATCTTGTGTATTTATTGTTTTAACTATTGCTTTCAAACTGATTTAACTAGTTAGAGCATTCGTTGGTTCGGTTCTCACCATAACTGAACTAATGAATGCAAAAACTAACCTAGTCTTTTGATTATTCAGTTACACAAGATATACAAATATATCAGTGTTTCTTAACGAAGGATTATTTCGAGTGTTTTCCGCTTGGTTTTAACTCAAAACTCTATCTAATTCATCGGTGTATATTTTCTTAGAACACGAGCTATTGCAGCTCTTGGAGAATATTTTGTTTGAAGCACCACAAGGTGCTAGGCAGACTATCCTTCACGGCATTTGACGGCGGACTTAAAAAGCCACCTACATACGTTAAACCCTTATTTCAGACCACTTATGACTCATGAAACAAGCCCAAAGGTTTTTGGAAATATCCAGTGTATGCACACAATTTTCACAGCTTGAGCGATTTTACGATAAAAATAATAACTCACTCATTTCTTATCAAAAAATTATGAATTTTCTATTGAATCGAAAATAACACAAAGTGATACAAATCATATGTTGAACACATTCCCAGAAAACCAACCTATAAGTCGTAGAATTCAAAATAACCGAAGGTGACGGGTTTTGTGACACATATATTTCACAACTTGCGCGGCTTTACGATAAAAATCATATCTCCCTCGTTTCCTATCAGAAAATTACGAATTTGCTATTGAATCGAAGATAACACATAGTGCTACAAATCATATGTTGAACACATTTCCAGAAAACCAACCTATAAGTCGCAAAATTCAAAATAACCGAGGGTGATGGGTTTTGTGACAAACTTCAACAAAAAACCGATCGACCCTCGACTTAACCCATCTAACCATTGACTCCAGCCTATTGAAACCCTCTCACCATCGTGTACAGCCCTTAGAAAAACAAAAACCGGCAGCCCCTTGCACGTATACAAGAACACGCGAGTTTTTAACAAAAGTAATGCACATTAATGTCAATTCTTGCATAAAACCGAAACTTCAACTAGCCGAAATAAATCCTCATGCATTCATATATATATATATATAGCAATAATATGGCGTGAATGAAGAGGAAAAGATGATACAGTCGTGCCTTAGCTTTTATATGATCAAAAGCTTGAATATACGCGTATGTGACGTGAAATGGAGAGGCGGGGAGGAAGCTTTCTTGAAGAAACAATGGAGGCTGAAGCTTGCTGGTTCTTTGCTGCTGAAAAAACTTGAGAGAGGATGCTGTAATAAGGGGTGGGCAGCTGCTATGATGGGAATGGGTTTAGGTTTTAGTTTAGGAGTTAATTAGTTAAAATAAAGTGTACTAATGGGTCCTAATTGCATTTTAAAAGGATTATAAAGCCCATTAAGCAATAAAACCAACCCAACAAGTCCAAACACAGTCCCAAAAAATATTTTGTTTTTGTACGTTTTTGAAAATATCACGCGAGCCCTCAAATGTCCTCCGAATCGTTAAAATTTGCTTATCGGTTAAAAATATGTTCTAACGGGTAAAAATACCCAACAAAGCTCATTTCTTGAAACATACAATTAAAACAATTTATATTAATTATTTAAAATTAATCATTCAATAAGAATATTTTTCCTTAATATCCCGGTCTCTATTCCTCATTCGAGCGCGAAATACAACTTAAAATCCTAATGCATGAGATTTTAAATAAATCATGAATTAAAACCACAAATTCATGAAATAAACATGCATTTAATGCTTTAAAATAATTTAATAAAATACAAAAAAAATTTAATAACTTGCATGCATGTGGTTCACAGTGGACCTCCATATTTTTGGGATGTTACAACAACACAACTCACGCCACTCACACACAAACACACACTAACACATACTATTCTCATACACTAGTTGGCCGAGAATTTCAAGGCTTAGGACATAGAATTTTTTTCAATTTTCTTCCATCAGCAAGCTTAGCACATCATCACACTACAACCCTTGATAAATTTAGCCACTTTTCAAGCTCTTAAATGCAGCAATCCATCTCAGTTCGGCCCCGTGTTTGTTTGTCGATATATCGTGTGTTTTAACGGAAAAGGCATGTCTAAACCTTTCTTTTAATGCATCGATCATGTTATATACTATATTTTGATATAAAATATGCATGAAAATACATTGGTTTGGTTATATGTATGCTAAAACGTGATTAAAACTCGTTTCGATACGAAATACGCATGAACTTCTATGTTTTCTTCGAGTTTTGATTGTCGCCTTTGTTGGGCACTAATTATGGCTTTCTGCTACGTATGGTATTTTAGGATGTGTTTAGATGTCTTTAGGTGATCCGAGACGGACCTATAGGCTGCTGGTACAACGAAAACTAAAACAAGCGTAGGGCCACACCTAAGGGATATATGCTCGGGTTTGGTGTCAGGTTGGTGGTTAAGGCTAACCAATGCTCATGGCTAGGGTCTAGGTGGGGTCTTAGGGTCTCAGAGAAAGCCTTGTATGGGTTGGTTAAGGGCTGGTTGGTTTGAATATCGGCTAAAGTTGGAAATGCGCCATGCGTGCATATGGAGGGGAGCGATTAAGGCCATGTTTTTGGGTTGTTTAAGGGTCTGTGGTGTCTTAAGGTCTGAACCAGAGTCGTAAGCTAAGTCTAAGGTTTAGTTTAGAGCTAGGCTTGGACTAGCAGCAATGCAAACTCGAGGACCTTGTAGTTCACGAGAGTTTTTATTATGCCCTTTTAAAACTATTTTCTCTAATTTTATGCCTTAGTATTGGTGACTAGTAAGTTGTGACTTTTTAGATTATGTTGGATTTTTCAAATTATGATAGATATTTTAACTTGGATTTTTGGTTGTGGTTTTCAAATCCGCAAATATTAAACTAGTAGTATTTTAAGACTCGGTTTGTCAAAACTAGAAGTAACAAAAGAATATATAGCGTGATGTAAACAATTCACAAAACTTTATATTTCGCTTTGGGTTTGCAACTAAATGTGAAACGTCTACTAAATTATTATTTTTTAAAGCTAAATTTTGAAATAACTAATTTCAAACATGCATGTAGTGCTGTGCTGTGGTAGAACACACATTTTTAAAATAGGAGGATTCCAATACTGGTAAAAATACTGCAGTTAAAAATATTCCAAACCGAAAAAACCTAGACAGTCGAGCATCGTGATTCAAAAGTCAGACATACAAAAATTCTGACAACCATCAACATATAAAAATTGTTGAGTATAAAAAAATCCATGATTTTTCCTAACTCATAGACATGATGTGCGGAAAAATAAGGTCCTTGGGTTAGCGTGCGCAAATCCAGCCCCGTATGCTCAGTTTTCGGCACGTCGAGTCTCCTCATCGATATGCACATCTGCATATTCACACCTAGTGAGTCTAAAAATTCAACACACCATAAATGTTATAATGGTACATATACATAACATGCAACAGTGAAAGTACCGTAATCAACATACATTTCATGATCTTGAAAACGTGAACTTAAAAGAATCGTAACAAAGCATAACGTGCCAAAACATGTCTCAACATATCATCATATACGTATTCATTTTCTTTCATTAAATTCAGTTCATTAATTGTGACATTCATGTTAGATCTATTTTATCAGCTCTATTCGATGGATTCATCTACGTATAACCGTGGTACCCGGCAGCGGGGACACCAGCGACAGTATTACCCATCAACTGAGCATTGGCCTTACATGTCATTGTATTCGTATTCTTATTAGTCACAACCAACTCTCATCCTTCAAAACATGTCAACATATTCATCACCTATAAAAATCATGCATATACATAAATTTCCTTGAAATCAAGCATGCAACGTATTTATCATATTTATATAAAAAGTTATGTTGGTGATAACATATTCTTTAAAAATGTGAAATTTCATGATTGGGGCGCTGCCAGGATGCTAACTCGACCTCGGACGCAAAATGACAATTTTGCCCCTGAAACCCTAATTGACTGTTTTACCCCTGGACCTCAAAATTTCGACCCGAATACAACCAAACACCTTAAAACACCTCAAAACATATTTATAATTGTTTCTTAGACGTAAACTCGAACCCATTTCATAACTTATATGATTCATTTTAAAACTTGGATCGGGGTCCCCGTTTTAACCTGAATCAACTCGAAACTCAACTAAACTTTTCCAAACTTAAACCATGACTTAATGACCAATAACTAAACCTCGAACACCCAAATTTAGACCACACAAAGCCCTCGGTAACCCCTAGCGAGCTGCTGGAATTTCTGCTTGTGCAACACTTCAAACCCTACTCGGCTATTAGGTGCTACCCCTCGGCCCAAGTCCCAAACCTTCAAAACCGGACCCTAGCTAGTCACCCTAGGACCATGAATGACATCTTAAGACCCTCATGGACTAACCCTAACCACGCCGACAACCCCAATCACGCACAAGGCTCGGCCTTGTCAAGGAAACCCTAGCCACCTCTACTCAAAAGCGATCGGCCCTCATCCAAACCAACCAAGACTCGACTCCAGCAATGTGTCCCATTCACTCTCATCCTAAGAAGTCCTCTAACACCATATTTTGGCAGCCCCTTGCACAAGAACATGAAAAACGTGAGTTGCATAAAGAATATATGCATGTTCATGCCAAAACCTTTGCAAAAACGTAACATCATGCTTGACCAAATAATTTATCATGCAAACAAACACACGTCAGCAATAAGTAGCAAGAATAATGAGCAGAATAAGATTTATGGCGTGCCTTTGTGTTTAAACACTCGAAAACTCTGATATCTTCGCGTAGGACGAGCATCGGAGAGACGGGGAGGGAGTTTTCTTGCAAACCTTGAAGAAATTCGAGATGGCTACTGAAGAACCCTACGAAAATGATGTTTCTGCTGAAGGGGCGAGGAATGTTTAGGTTAGGGTTAGGGTTTGATAGAGTAGTGTTTAAGTAGGAAAATTATGTACTAATGGGCCTTTAATGAAAATTAAAGAGATAAAAAGGGTTTTGGGTCCATTAAGCAATAAAATAAACCCTTGAAGCCCAAAAATACTCCCGAAAAATATTTCTTTTAGGTACGTTTTTGAAAATATTGTCCGAACCCTCAAAAAGTCCTCTGATTCGTTAAATTTTGCGTACCGGATTAAAAATATGACCCGGCGAGTAAAAATACTCCACCAAGGGCAATTTTCGAAAATCACACTTCAATACACCATCTAATAAATAATTAAAACTTATTATTTGATAAAAACATTTTTTCCTTAATTATCCACGATCTTCATTCCTCGTTTGAGCGCGAAAACTACTAAAAGTCCTTATGCATGAAACTTTAATAAACCATGAATTAAAACACATATTCATGCAATAAACACATTAAAACAATTTAATAAAATACATAGGAAGTTTGATAACTTGCATGTATGTGGTTCACGTGGATCTTCAAATTTTCGGGACGTTACAAAATGAGAGGCATATTTCATCAAGGTATAAAATTTAGAAGCATATTGTGCAACTCTCATTGTCCTTGGTGAAAACTTCTAAATTCATTTTCTTGGGCAGTAAAAAAAATATTGAGAAGAGTTTTGCTCAAGAAATTGGGCCTTGAAGACATCTCAATTCTCATGTGAATTCAACATCGGTCTAATTCAGTCCAATCACAGCCACTTCCCAGTCCTTTATTTGACAAGTTTCAGTATCCGGGAATTAGAATATTACACAATATTCAACTATACATCCTAATTATATGAAATCGTTAATCTCGTCAACAACTTACTCAAAATAAATCAAGTAAGAGCAAGTAATATAATTAAGACAAACACAAATACACAATTCATTTTTTCATATTCAAGTGTACACAAGAATCAGTTGAGCATTCCTAGTATGCTCCAATACCATATTGTGTGGGACCTTAACTCCTAAGTTATTACCAGACATTTTATTATAGTTAATTAATTATAGTAGAAAATGAGTTAAAATTTTCATTATAATGAGCCCAAAATATACCAAATGTGATTATAATATCAAAAATAGTATATAATAAAGTCTTATCTAAACACATCACGGTATAAAACATATCCACACATAATTGAAACAAAATACGTACAAACAAAGTTATCACCGGGACATGTCCCGGTA
The DNA here is from genome assembly GCF_025594145.1 of Primulina tabacum. NCBI lineage: Eukaryota > Viridiplantae > Streptophyta > Magnoliopsida > Lamiales > Gesneriaceae > Primulina > Primulina tabacum. Next base: position 27,133,631 of record NC_134563.1, on the reverse strand, counting down.
TATAGATACATATATACACTAGGATAGACGAGTCAATATTAATTCAAATGTGACTCCAACAAGAAGTACCCTCTCTGGTCTTCTGATTACTTGTGATACATGTTATTGTCCACACACAAAGATAATAACAGACCTTTTTTAGGGTAAGCAAACACCCCGTATGGAAAAAATATAATAAATACATGTATCTACAAAATGATATAAGATATGCAATGAATGCATATCGTGGAGTTATCAAGTCAGTTATCCATTCACTAAGCATATATCATAATCAAAAGAATTGGTATATCTTCAAAGCTCGAGTAGACACACTGCCTCAGTCAAGTATAATGGAATATTCAATGATAGTGTTGACAAAGCGCCATCAAATCTCAAATCTCAATCAGTCAATCATTGGAACCACGAAAGACTATGTATTTACATGCCACATAATTATAGACATGGTATCATGTTCAAAACCTCAGAATGAATCTCAAAATCCAGTAATATCAAGGTATCCAAGAATCATAGTTCAACGTGCATGTCATGTATCGACGTATGTATAAAATGATGCGTGTTAACAAAATATTTATGTTATACATTGATATATAAATAATTAATGTCATGAATGTCACATCAACTCAAATAAGGCACATAGATATATACTTTCATTCAAATCAATCAATGATATATCAAATAACAAAGATATCTATCGCATGTTACTTCGTCGCAACATACTTCAATTTTTCATCTTTAGTTTAACGTGGCTTTATCCGTAACTAGTATTTCAGTTCCGAAAATGAATCTACATAACCTCATTATTCATTTCCATTAATTAATTCTTTCAAATGCAACTTTAAGAACGTATTTATCAATTCGTTTTACTCTATTCAATTTAACTTTTAAAATATTACGATAATTATTTATATAACAAATCCTAATAACTCATGCTTATACAACCATTAAGATACATATATTAATTTAAAATCAAACTTTCAATTTCTAGAATTATTTTGAAACTTTGAAAATTCATATAAAATTGAAATATCAATATAACTCAAATCCTAGTTTGAAATTTAGTTTTTCGTCGACTACTATATCACATATATTGATTTTGAATTCAAATACATGTTAATACATCAATTCAATAATTAAATGTGTCAAATCCAAGAGAAAATCACCTCAAAAGAACGCTCTCAACACGAGGATTCTGAATACATCGTTCGTTTTGAGTTCCGGCAACGTTTTGAGGTGGTTTTGGTTGATAGAACTTAAACTCTTACCTTTCTTTGCATGTGGAAAGAAGAAAAAATGAAATCTTATGCAAAAAAATGTCATTATCAACCTTAAATATCGTGCAGGTAAAGTGGTGTGTGGTGGCATGTTTTCAGCATGTGGGTGCACAACTCTTGCTGCCTGGAAGTTGTTCGACAGAGTTCAAAGCGCAAGCGCGTGTTTTAACAGTGCGAAAAAGTCGTCAACTTAAAATTGTAGATTATCTTTAATTTCATATTTCGTTGTCCTCACTCAATTTAAACATCAGACAACAACATTATGCTCATTCTACTAAAATGTGTCAGTGTCAGGACTTCAATACACAACATAATTCAGAGTGATTTTTCTCTTATTTTCGGAAAGATTTGGATAAAACAAAAAACATAAAAATTGTAGTTCTATATATGATCTTGAGAATGAATTTTATTTAATCTAATTTGAATTAATACTTCTCCAATGCGGTTCAGCATATTTTTCAAACATCAATCAAATCCTAATCCAAACCTTCAATCTAACAACATATTTTCCACTTTCATTTTCAATTATATAACTAATATACTCAATTATATGACAAATATTAGATAATCATGGATTATCGAGATTCAAAATATAATTTACGATAATACGATGCGAGGACCTTACAGGTTCTCTCATCTCAATGGTATTTATATCTCATTCCCTTGGAAGGGCTCTCAACACCTTTAAGGCAACTTCTATGTTTGTATACTATTTTCCAAGAGTTGTCAACTCAATAAGCCGCTGAATCTTTCATCAAAGTAATTTACTTATTCATTGCGCTTCGTCTTGATATTTTCAAATTTTTGCATTACAACAGTAAGTTTGTTCTATTTGGCCTAGTCGTTTCTTTACAAAGTTGAATCCGTTTTTCTCGAATGTCTTTTGCAGTAGCACAAATTTTGATCTTACTGAAGGTATTGTATAGAATATATTTGGCAACATTATCTAGATTTGCCTTCTTTTTATCATCAGGACTTCATTATGATTTATGCTTCTCGATCATTTGTGATGAACAGCAATTGCGGTTTTGACATTCGTGATCTTGATTGGTTCGTCGATGATTACATATCACATATTATTGTCTTGTGTAGCTAAATATGTATGCATTATAATATTCCAATAGTAAATTCTTCCTTGGAGAACAAGGAATATTGCTGAACAATGTCAATGATTTTGAAAAGTTCAGAGGTCGAGAAAACCCACTCCGATACCACTTGTTAAGATCGGTGGAGGTGTTTAGAGAGAAAGGTGAATAAACACAAAACAAATTTTTTCTTCGACTTTAAGCAAAAGAGACCTCAACTGGTATTAACAGTCAAAATCGGATCTCGATCTTCTAGGTTCAGTGGAAAACTAGAGAAATCGGTGCGTAAAAAGTGCAACTGAACTTAATGAACCAAATGAAATCAGTAGACTACAATCATTAACCAGATAAGAAATAGTACAACAGCTGAAAGGAAATGACATTTGCATTGTTAATTATTATGGAAGTTCAAAAAATGAAACCTTTCTATGTCGCTCTTTCTTCTGTTTTCATAAAAATTCCATTAAAAAACTTTGATAGTTACAATAATTTGAGACTATCCACTTCAGTAGGACTTACCACTGTCTAATTTAAACTCTTAGCAACTAGTTTTTATAACTTAAGATCAGTCTGCATAGAAAAACTCTTTCTGTCAGTTACAAGAAATCACACAAAGTACAATATGAAATTTGATGCACCATGAGTGAGATTTCATCACAGATGATCTGAAAAAAATTGTGTGTGTGCTTGTAAATATCAGTAGAGCTTGCGAATCTCAGATATAATAAGTAACAGATCGAAAAGAGAGTGTCTAGAAAGCTTTTTTGAATCTTTAGATGACTTTTTATAGGGAATTTGAAACATTTAGATTTGAAACGGCTATAATCCAGTCATGCCAAGGCTATGACAGAAATAGTACTAAATGTCACATGTCATTCCTTTTATTCCAAAAATAGTATGGAGCAATAAATGCCAGGAACATTGACATAAAACTGCACAATGTTTTTGCCCTTTATACCCAAAACATTTTGTGATACTTAGTTTTGATGATTATGTGTTTTCATAATTTAAGGAAACAAATCAGAGATGATCAGCCGACAAAACAATTCATTAGGCAGTAAATATAAAGTCTGTCTTTCCCTTAATTCAGTAGACTCTTAATAATTTAGAAAAGGTCTTCTAATATATACGCGTGGTTCTTCTGAAATGCGGTTTGCTGAATTTTCCTGTTTGCTGAATTTTAATACTTCCATATTTTTTAAGATTTGAGCATATCACCAAAACATATAAATATTCAACAATATATATATAGACACATACGTGTACATCGTTTAAACCTATTCATGTTAGGAGGAAATTGGCCTTTGCTGCTTCTTTTGCCCTTCTCTTTTCGTTGATCTAAGACCCCATATAACACCTCCAAATTATGCTGAAATGAGGTTAAATAGCATGCCCGATTTAGGATTGGTGATTTCCAGCCAAAACTTTTTTTAGATCGCTGTTGACGCTGTTTATGTTATTAGTTATTCATTCGGTTGTTGTCTCAGGTTATCTAGTACAAACTATGTAGTCTAAAAGAGATAAATTGCCGGTGTTTTAATATTTTTTTATGTATTTACTGGCCTGATATCTCATATAGTTGATATTATAGTATAGAAAATATGTTTTTCAAAATCATAGATGCGTCGGTTTGGAGCTTGACGTGCGTACACACCACTTGAAATTTTTATGATATGAATTAACCAAAAAATTTACTGTAAAATTTTTGGCGGACGGTGGATAGAAATATATATCTTAACCTTCTAACTATAGCCTCCTTAGGGTTTGATCACATCCAAAGAATATTATTAGCCTTTGGACCAGTTACACATTGACGCGTGGCACAGCGTGGGTAAGAAACCATCAGTTTTAAGGTTGCCCTTTTTTCACCTGTCAACCCTTCTCGAATTTGCGATTGGATGCCTTTTTTTACCGTCATTCTTCCACATCACATCGCGAATCATTTCTGGCCAAATTCTTTAATAATAATTATTGCTTATTTCTAAATAATTCGACCATGTTTCAGGTTCTTTTTCAGTTCATTTTATTTTACCAAAAATACTTTAAAGTGAAACGTTCCTATTTTCTAATTCTAACGAATATATACATACCAATTAACACATATTGTTTGTGCAAAAAATCTATTTTACTCATCATTATTAGCATTTATATAATTTTGGTCAATATAATATACAACATACACGATATCCTAATGAAATAAAAATATAGGAAATCAATTAAATTGATGTAAGCTAATTAGTTTCCTAGAAAGGGAAAAATTTAAGCAAAAAAGAAAAATTAACCTATGTGAGAAGAGATGAACTTATAGAAGTTGAGACTGCCCAGCCTTATGGAACACCTTAGAACCACCGGATAATCCCTTTAACCTCAAAATCAAGTTTCTCAGATTTATCAAAGCCCACAGAAAAAGAAAGGGTAATTAATTAACTAGCAAGCTTGAACTCCATGGAATCCCTCTCATACCACTAATACTACACCACTGTTCTCTTCTGACTTTTACATATATACAGACATATATATGTATATATATATATATATATATAGAGAGAGAGAGAGAGTAGAAATTTATAATCACAAAAAAGAAAAGGTGAAAGAAAGAAATGGGAAGAGGGAGAGTTGAGCTGAAGAGAATAGAGAACAAGATCAACAGGCAAGTGACTTTTGCGAAACGAAGGAATGGGCTTTTGAAGAAAGCTTATGAGCTTTCTGTTCTTTGTGATGCTGAGGTTGCACTCATCATCTTCTCCAATAGAGGAAAGCTGTACGAGTTTTGCAGTAGCTCTAGGTATAAATTAAACGAAACCAAACAAACAATAAACCTTACAGTTTCTGCAATTGCAACACACATATATTTATGTATATGGTATTAGCTGGGGAGGGTCTTTTTTATTTTTATTTTTTCCCTTTCTTTTCTTGAACTTTGTGAGATTCTTTTTGAATTATTTCGTTGTTAGGGATGGTTTGAGATCTGGGTTTGTCTCAATATCCAATCTTTTTTTATGTTTTATTTGAAGGGAGTGATTAGGGGAAGAAAGGCAATTTTTTCCATCTTTTTTTGGTGTTGTGAGAGATTGTTTTTCCATTTTAGTGATTGTTTCGAGTCGTATAGGACTCTGTGCTTGAGAGTATTGTTAGATCTGCCAGAGGAAACCACGAAAAGAAGATTGTTTCTATACTTGTGTTGATTTTCCGCAGGCTTAGCTGTGAGATTTAATTTGCTTCAGCCCTGCAAGTCTATTGCGCCTTTTGTGCTATTTCTTTAATTTCTCTCTTCTTCTTCGTGGTTCAATTTGGAGTTAAATATGTTCCGATCTAGTGTTTTATTACCCTTTAAAAGTTATCATGAAGCAAATTCAAGCTTTCTTTAGTATATATTAAAGAAGCATTTTACACTAAAATGATACCAAGAAATGGTTTCGAATCTGATTTCTGCAACCACCCTCAACTCCTCTCTGACTTTTTTCTCTTTTGTTAAAAATTATTATTGTAGATAATTTGAATCTGAATGGAAGGGTTGGATATCAATTCCTCCTGAAGATATCTTTGGGTTAAGTCTTTGCCAAGATCCAAAGTTTTTAGGGTTTTTTGTTAATCCTTTTTGTTTTTAATTTCTTCATGGAGAAAAGTCCAAATTTTCACTATATACTCATCTTAACCTAATATTCTTTTCATTTCAATATGTTTCTATGGATACTCACTAAGATTTCTCTCTGCCAAGTGATCCAAAAAAAATGCAGTTTCTTTTGAATCTAAGAAGCCTTGGTCTGTTTTCCCCCCTCCGAGTGTGTATTCTTGTGCGTAATTTTTTAAAATTCTTTGTTGAAAATATATCTATTTAGGGTTCATGGACTTGTTTTTTCTCATTTGGTTAGGGTTTTAATTTAGTAACATCAATCAACATACATAATTTTCTTTTCCTTGGTCATTAATTCTCAGATCTCTTGGATTTTACAAATATAACTAAGCCGGCCGGATACAAATATAAAGATTTTAATATTTTTCCCTGTTTTGCCTTTTTCTTGTTGGGAGGTTTGATTCAAAGCAGCCTTTTCTCCAGGTAATAAGAAGATGTTTCAGTTTTTATGGTGATTCAGGGTTTTTTCTTGCTTTTTACAATTTCTTAAACATTACATTCCTTCAAAAATGTGTATGAGTTGCCACAACTTACCCATGGGCAATTCACAGAACTTCTTGGGGAATTCGGACCCCTTTGTACTTCTCTATGCATTTTGATGTACATTCTGACAGTCCAAGAAGGCTAATCTTTGATTCGGCTCATGCTTTAATTACACATAAATTAAAGTTCTTTCTTGATGTGTATTAATTAAATTTTTAAGCTACTAATTACTTGTCTAAAATGGCTTGTGATGTTTACTCAGCAGCATGCTCAAAACACTGGAAAGGTATCAAAAGTGTAACTATGGAGCACCGGAGATGAACGTTTCCGCAAGAGAGGCACTGGTATTTGCTACACTCTAATTGTTGGTTTCATATAAATCTAAGTGCTTTTGGTGCAATTTTTTTTTATTATACATCAAGTTGATTTCTGGTCTAAAATGTGTTTAGAGTTGTATAAATCTATTTGCTCGTAATTAAGCCTATACTTAACAACCTTCAAAACAAGAACAAAACAATACTACGTAAACATCATAAACAACCTTTTTTTTCCTCGTGGCGACGTCTATACCTCCATTGTAAGAATAACAGAATAAATTTTGTAGAATATGTATGCTTGAACATATTTGTTTTGAAAGTTTCGATATAGTATGATATTCAACAAAATTAAGTAACATGATTTATTTTTTAAAAATATAATATATTAAAATTTAAACATATTCTACAAAATTAAATATGCATTAAAGTTAAAGTGTGAAAGGACAATTTTGAAATTATGATAAATGTTTCACCAAAAATTGTTGATATTCATTCATCTTTGTTTTATTAATAATATAGATATATGATTACAAGAAAACGTTTTTACGGAATAATAAAGTAATTATTCTAATAAAGATTTTGTAGAAGTATGTGACAGTTTTGAAATTAAGAGAAATGTTTCACCAAAAATTGTTAATATTCAATTTTATATCTTGTTTTATTAATAGTATAGATATATGATTACAAGAATACATTTTTACGGAATAATAAATTAATTATTCTAATAAAGACTTTGTAGAAATATGTGGTTTTGAGCTTATTATTAATATATATATATATATATATATATATATATATTCTTGTAATGAAACTTGGTTAAAATATTTCAAAAGCTCAGACGATTCTTAAAGACATTTCAGAGTGATCTCGAATTTTTTATTTGAAATTGTTTCATCTGTTTTTTTTCGAAATTTTAGCATTTCACTATTTGGGATATAATGAATTGACAAATTTTTAGTTAGTTGGAAGTTGTTTCTCAAACGAAGTTTGGTAAAAATGGTGAAAGAAAGAAGAAACTGTAACGTATCAAAATGTGGTGAGTTAAGAAATTGACTAGACTGGGTTTGATCATCAAAGATTGAAAAATTCTAGCACTGGTTATACAATCTTGCACTTCTGTTTTTGTGAAAAGATCAGCGAATCCGCCAACTCATGCATTATCTAGAGGCATTGTTTCTATGTCTGGTCGTGTAGGCTGGATCGATCTTTCGCCTACTTTTGTTTCTACTCTGATTTAGATCAATAAAATTCTCTACTTACTTCCAAAAAAATATGTTTATATGGTTCTACATATATTTATAGAAACACTTGTGATATATGTAATGTTTCTCTTAAGGATTTCTTGTCACATGTATCAGCCTAAATCAATTTGTTAAATCATATAGATTCTCGTTGAAAATTAAATGTAATTAATTTTATTACTTGTCTATCTTCATACATTTTTTAAGACATTATGTTTTGTGAATCTGATACGGGTTTTATTTATGTTTCAAAATTTGTGTTTCTGAAGTACTTGTTTTCTGTATGTATATTTTCCAAGCCTGAAAAAAAGTGTGTTTTGTCAAAAATACCCAATAACTTTGCTAGAAAAATATGGAAAAAGCAGATACTAATTCCAGAGAAAAAAGATGAAAGTAGAAGACTTGTAGTAAGCGTCGTTAATTGATTTCATTGGTTAATAATAGGAACTGAGCAGTCAGCACGAGTATATGAAGCTTAAAGCACGCTATGAAGCCCTACAGCGTTCACAAAGGTTTGTCAAATCCGACAGTCATTAAAAGATTATAAAAACATATACATAACTAATTGAAAGAGGAAGTTTGTGGGGGAAAAAGGTAAGTTCCAATGGTTAATTTTTGGTGGTATGTAATGTTAATGATGTTAGGAATCTTCTGGGTGAGGATCTTGGTCCTCTGAGCAGCAAGGAGCTTGAATCACTCGAAAGGCAGCTCGACATGTCGCTGAAGCAGATCAGATCAACACGGGTATGTACTGCATCTTTTCCATCGTGTGATGCAACAAAAACTTTTGATGAGTTAATAGAGAAAATTATCCATTCGTTTACTGGACCTTTTCGATCATCGTCTCCAAGTGAGATCATATTTATGTAAATAAATTTTTTGATAGTGAGATCATATTTATGTAAATAAATTTTTTGATAAATTGTGAATGGAAGCCAGCAATGAATTCTTGAAATTCGAATTCGCAGACTCAAGCAATGCTGGATACACTCACGGATCTTCAAAGAAAGGTGTGTAAGTTAAAACTTGATTTTGTCCACTAACCCTTAATTTAACAAGGTGTTAATTTGGGTTGTTTAATATGGGTAGGAGCATGCTCTCAATGAAGCCAACAAGAGTTTGAAACAACGGGTATGCCATCATGCATGCATATATATTCTTCACTCTACTTGCTTAATCCTCAATATTCACCGATGACCTCTCCAACATTCCAACTTCCATGAACAAATCATTCGCTCGACTACATTTCTTGAACTATCCTCACCATATATGTGCATCAGATGACGGATTCTTGATCATCAGTCGGCCTAAACTTTGATAATTTTGGCTTTGTTTTTGCATGAAGCTGATGGAGGGCAGTCAAATAAGTCTGCAGTGGAATCCAAATGCTCAAGATGTCGCGTATGGAAGGCAAGCAGCTCAGCCTCAGGCCGACGGTTTTTTCCATCCTCTCGATTGTGAACCAACTCTGCAAATCGGGTGGGATTAATTTGCATGATTCTGTGCTACCATATTAACAAAATTGTGAACCAAAATGAAGTTAAACATGTATTTTGAAAAGGTTTTAATTTTTGGTTAAAACTAACTAAATTTCTTGAAATTTTAGGTATCAGAACGATCCAATAGCAGCAGCAGGGCCAAGCCTGAATAACTATATATCTGGCTGGCTGCCATAATATATATAGATCAATGGAAACAAATGCAAAACGCGACTCTTCCTTAATTTGGTTGCATTTCTCCTTTTATGTGTCGTAAACGTGTTTGAATAATAGAACGACCTCTCAAAAGACTTTGCTATCATGCAAATATTGTAATTATTATTATTACTACTATATTCCACTTTTGTGGAATAAATTTGTGCAAGACTTTTTAATATGTTCTTAGCTTTTATTTCCTATTTATTCGGACTCAAACTTTGTGTAAATAAATTTTTTATGCTATTCTAATTGCAAAGCCATTTGTATGCGGTGGATCAAATACATATATATCATGTATTATTATTATATTATTATTTCAAATTAATTTGGTGGAAATTTTCTATATATTGCAACATTAATAAAACAAAACGAAGAAATGCAGAGTACTAAGTAATACAAGTTGCGAAATTATACTTTATATTTAGAATAAATATCGGATCCTTGCTCAAGTCTCACCTACCCATCTTCAATTTCAATCATTCGCACGATTTTCACCATATTTCCTTGCTGAACAAATTCGCCTTCTATTCTATCTTTTAGTCGTGTTTCATTTCATGTGATGTATTGACTCACGTGCGAGATAAAAATAAGATAAGTTTATTTTATCTATTATGAAAAATAATATTTTTGATATAAAAATGATAATTTTTTAAAAATTGGGTCGGGTTGGAGAATCCGTCTCATAAAAATTATTAGTAAACGAATCTCGTGAGAATTATTTTTGTGTGATGATAATATATGAATATAGCCCACAGTCATGGTCACATACTAATAATAAAAGATTAATTATTGTTCTCATAACACCAACGAACAATTTGTGTGAAATCAAATAGGTCAATTACCAATTTCGCTGTCACACTGCAACTTGCCTCTGTCCTAACTCAAATAGTGAAAGATGTACATAGGTTGTGTGTTTTTTTAAAAAAAAAAAGTTAATCAAATAATATAAATAATTAATATTAAATTGTTTTAAATTTAGAAGAATTGTTTAATTTTAAAAAAAAAGTTAAGAAAATTTTTTTCCTACTGTAAAATATGAGTGATACGAAGAGATTTTTAGTGGGATAATTGATAAAAAAAATTTTGATTTATTCCAAAATAATTATTATCATAGTCTCATCTTTTATATATCAAAAAAATTATCGTGAGACGTTCTAATGAATCTATTTTATGAGAAGATTTTTTGTTTAAATAACTCGTAAAAAATAGTATTTTTATTATTAATATGAACATGATTATGTATTTTACAGAAAAAAATATGCAAAAACAATAATACTATTTTATATATGATAGCACTTTTATGTCCCCACGTGACTTTTTTTTCTTTCACTTTTCATTTAAAAGTACCAATTGTTATTATTAGCACGCAATTACACAAAAGGAAGACACTATCCGTTGCCACGTCACCGTGTAATAGTTAAGAAAATAATTCAGATCGCAATGGTGTAATTTTGTGGATGTGGTGCGCCGATGTGAGAGGATAAGGCCTGAGTAATAAAGGGCGGCGCGTGTCAAATACTCGTCAGCGTGGACGTGTCAGCCTCATCCTCACAGTTCCAGTCCAATCATTTTTGGCTTTCTAGTACAGCGACTACCAAATGAATAGCATGCTCTATTTCATTTTCTAAATGCGTGTGCGATTAATTATTAGGTTAGGACGATAAAATTATGAAATGATTAAGAGAGAATGATAAAAAGAATGATTGAATTAGATAATTATAAAATAATATTATATTTGATATAATTGTTAAAATGAGATAATTAATAATATTTTGATTAATTGACAAAATTGTCTTTCCACTTTTACGGCGACGGTGAGGCGGTGGGCCTGCCGGAGACTGCGGCCGGCATGAGGAGGGGGTGGTCGGATACTGCGGCGGCGGCGGCGGTCGACAGGAGGAAGGGGTGGTCGGCAGCGGCGGCTGTCGACCGACGGTCGGCCGGCGGTCGGAGGGGGTGGTCGACAGCAGGGGCGACAACAGGAGACGGCGACGGCCGACGGTGGTCGACGGCGGGGATGGGCGGTCGGCGGTCGGCGGTGGGAAGTGATAGTGAGTTTGGATTTAGGAGAAGAGTAAAATTGAAAAAATAGGATGGATTAAGAGTAGGATAAATAATCCTAGGGGTTGAGGAGTGATTATTTTATCTCAATTAATATAATCTAATCATTCATAGGAGGGATTGACTTGGTTAAATAAAAATCCTACCAAACATGAGATTATATGAGTTAAAAATTCATCCCTCAACCAAATGCAGCGTTAGTGTAACGATAATCTCATGCGGCCGGTTTTGTACATCAATCCATCTTCTATAAATTATAAATTACAAAAGAAAATTTCTAATTTATTTTGATCCAAATTTTCTCTTATTTTATCTGGTTTTCAAAGTTAACACAATTGATAAAAAAAGAAAAAATGAAAGCAAACAAAAGACAATGACAATTTTAACATGGTATAATAAAAAAACCTACGTTCAAGAGTTCATGTTTAGATCTATCAAAAAAATCAACTAAATATAAATAGTTACAATCATTCAACAACTTATTCAAATAAAATAATATATCTTTTCTAACGACGTCTTTATGACGAACATTTAGTAGACTCACTTTACGAGCATCACTCGTCTTCAATAACCACCAACTAGAATTCCCTTCGGTACATGCCCATTGTTCTCTTCCGACAACGTCATCCTTCTATCACAAATAAACGTCTACATATATTAATTTAGATTTATTTGAAATTTGATTTCATCTAACTATTGTTTATCCCATATGGTTGCAAATGATAATAACTCTATTATTTATTTATGTTGCAGTACCGTTTTCTCGCACTCAAGGCGCAGCGGAAGTTTAAAAATTTTAGTTTTGACATTCAAAACATTCCTCGGGCGTCATATGATTTAAAATATTTATAGGGTGTTTAGATTTGTTCACCTTTACGTATTTAACGCTGGACAGCAAAACAGTCTGGGATTAGCGGAGTTGGTCCTTTTTGTAAATCTCAACGAACTGATCTCTCTCTTTTGATCACCTAATCAAGTCCATGATTGTGGACTGGATTCTTTGGTTAGATCGCACTAGAGATCTAAACGAACTTTGCATCAAGACTGGATCGCCAAAATTTCATAAATTTGGCGCCGTTGTGGCAGCATATATATATTCTAGACTTTTATTTAATCACTCAACTAGCCGAAAAGTGGTTATCAATTCAAGAACTTTTATTTAATCACTCAATTAATTAATTAATTAATATATTCTAGACTCTTTGAATCGTCTGCTGGGAGCTTTGAGGTGCTTCAAACAAAATATTCTTCAAGAGCTGCAATAGCTCATGTTCTAAGAAAATATACATCGATTAATTAGACCGAGTTTGATATAAAACCAAGCGGAAAATAATCGAAATAATCCCTCATTAAGAAACACTGATATATTTTATATCTTGTGTAACTGAATGACTGGAAATAAATAGGGATCAGTTCTAGTTTATATCAGTTCAGTTATGGACAGAACTGAACTGATATCAGCTGAACTGATCAAATCAGTTAAGAACAAAAAACAAGCAGTTAAACAGAAATAATACAAGATATGTTTATGAATGTTCGGAGACTTCAACTGCTCCTACGTCACCCCTTCTACCACCTCGGGTAGAATCCACTAGAAGACTTTGATTAATTACAACAAGTGTAATAACTCACCCAGCTTAGGACTTACCCACTGCCTAACTGAACTCCTAGACTAGACTAAAGGCATTACCATCCAATCAACACTTGTTTAACGTCTGTGTGTCAAAGACTATATACACAAGTTTATTATCTTTGTGCAAGACTGTATTCGAGTGGTGGTGTGTGTGCGTGTGTGAGAACTGATCAATGAAAACTACCCAAAAGTGTTCTCACACACTGAACGAAATATGCTTCTAAACTAAGCTGATAACACGATGAAGTGTTCCCTCTGGGCTGATTGCTTATTGTAAGCTGATATGCAATATGTGAGCCCTTTTATTGTATCTTCACACACTTGTTCTTTTTCTCATACTTCTGATGATGGTCTTGAGCTTTGTATATATAGAGGCATTGAGACTGGAACGCCCCAGATTCGACGACTGTCCTCACTGTACCAAGAAAAGTCTTTCCAGCGTGATTATGTCTTCATTCACACGCACCCTAGGAAACTTTCCAGGGGGTCACCCATCCCAAAATTTCCCCAAGTCAAGCACGCTTAACTTTGGAGTTCTTATGTGATGAGCTACCGAAAAGAAGATGCATATTCGTGATATGAGTAGTACCAATCAAATCTTTTTAAGCCCTCTTCAACTGTACAGTCCATTACATTGAACAGTCTCGGAATCCCTCTCATTCCGGTGTGGGATCGGTTCATTCATGTTCCCTCCACCTAGAAGCCTGCCAGGAGCCGCTCATTGTCCGTGCAACCTCATGGCACCGGCGATCACCCCCCGCCCTCTTCGGCCCCGGGCCTCACATGCCCACCAGCTTCCGCTTGGTTCGTCCTCGAACCACACCTTACTAAGAGAGGTCAGCTCTGATACCAATTGTAACGCCCCAAATTCGACGACTGTCCTCACTGTACCAAGACAAGTCTTTCCAGCGTGCTTATGTCCTCACTCACACGCACCCTAGGAAACTTCCCAGGGGGTCACCTATCCCAAAATTTCCCCAAGTCAAGCACGCTTAACTTTGGAGTTCTTATGTGATGAGCTACCGAAAAGAAGATGTACCTTCGTGATATGAGTAGTACCAATCAAATCTTTTTTAAGCCATCTTCAACTGTACAGTCCATTACATTGAATAGTCTCAGAATCCCTCTCATTTTCGGTGTGGGATCGGTTCATTCATGTTCCCTCCACCTAGAAGCCTGCAAGGAGCCGCTCATTGTCCGTGCAACCTCATGGCACCGGCGATCACCCCCCGCCCTCTTCGGCCCCGGGCCTCACAGAGACCATACTCCAAGGACTCATCACATGTGATCGTTGCAGCTCGAATGTGTTCCTTGGTATATGTATCTTGACTTTTCTGACATGCCTTCAGTAATCTCTCGGTTTTAATCTTTGCTGCAACGTTCATTATTGTACCTTTAATCGTACATATGCTTTTGTATCTTTGTGTGTAGCTGGAATCCACTTAGATAAGCTTGTCTTGATCTGAAACTGATTGATTCCTAACTGATGTTCCTAACTGGTCATCTGAACTAATCTTTAGTTGGGCTGGTGAAATCAGTTGAACTGATTCACTCTTTCAGTTGAACTGGTCAGCTGGGTTCTTCATCAGTTGAACTCTTCATCAGCTGGCCGGGCTTCTGAAGGTCTTCTGATGAACTACCTATCAGCTGGACAATCAGTTGAACTGTTCTTTGATATATCAGTTGAGCTGATTCAGTTTGGTCGATCAGTTGATGTTTTCAGTTTACATCTCGATAGCTTCAGTTTTGGCTCGTTTAACTGATCAGTTCGAAGCTTGATCAGTTCCAGCTTCTTGCGCACTTAGATAAATCATTAGAAACAAAATAACAAATTTTATTAACATCAAAATCAAGATTGCGAACATGAAATATTCCAATACTCTTCTAAATATTTTATGAAAATTTTGCATTTAGTAGTCACCATAATTAATATTATTATTTAATCAGTAGATTCTAAATTTACTCAAAAAATAATTTTAAACTCATTATAACTCAATCCACGATCAGACGAGTGTCGAGAGTAGAGATCTCGTTCATATAATAAAAAATAAAAATTTCAAAAATCAAAATTTTCACTGATTTATTTTTGACAGCTGCTAGTTTGGTGAACTCTTTCACCAAAATAGTAAGTTCCACTCTCCTTACAAAATTAGCAATTAAGCTAACTTGCACAACTTCCAATAATGAAATCTACTTATAAACATCTTTTTAAGCAATTGTTGATCTTCATCAAACTACTGTCTCCAAATTCAACTCATTGAATTTGACTATCTCAACGGGAACACATAATCAAATACTTGTGTGTTTCTCATGGTTCATTGTTACAGCTAGTCGTAGGTTCACGATTTCATGTGATTCAAAATAATATTTATTCTCATCCGGACTTACCATAATTAGCTTCATTCTTTTCATCAACCCATTGATCAAGAATGTCAAAACTCAATTCAGATCGCACACATCGGATCATGATAAGAACATCTAGTAGTATCGGGTATCATTGATAGTGTCTGCAAGAACCTTAAGTTATGGTTAGCATACTGTACGATTTCTTCAACTCATATATCCCGATCGAATCTATAATTATTGGTATATCGAGAGTTGTAAATAAATTCTATAACGATGTAATGTATATTTGAATAATAACAATGGTATGATATGTGCAACTAGGAAAACACATTTCTTTAAAGTACATGTCTTGCTTTGGCTAGAGATTCCTTACATTATTAATTTGTCAGATCATATAAGATATCTTCATCCGTTGGTAAAAAATAAATCATGGGAATGCAAATTTAGATGTGAGAACGAGTCAAAGACCATGTTTCCTTAAATAATTATCAAATACTAAAAAACATAACATGTAAAATATCATAACATATACCTAGCAAATTGGTCATGATTTTCGATCATCCTTTTACCATTTAGTATCAAATATTATATTAATCAATAATATCACTTATCATTAGCAAATCATGTATCTTGTAAATTTATCACTAACCTTCATAATTAGTTATAAATTAACAAGTTAAATAAACACGTTTATCTAACTTCAAATAATTAATTAATAATTAAGTTTTTTTTGTAGAAAAACCTTTGACTATAAATAATTAAAATTCTAATTATTTGTTTTATAAAAAATTCGCAATTTTATCAAAAATTTATTCCAATGATAAATACGATCATATTTTCTTAAAATATCAATTTATCCCAAAAAATTTCGAATTAGAAAATCACCTCGGGCCCAAAACATTCGAGCTCGTATTGGACAAGGCTTCCTGGTTTCCCTCCCGCTACTCGAATTTTTCGGGCAACTGCCCCTCTGCGCAGGACAATACACAGTTTTTTTAATTTAAAAATGTTCGCCCAGATTTGCAGCGGCTGATCGCGGACCATCGATTTTTTTGTTCCAAAAAACCTTTTCATGTATTGCGATTTTCTGGAAAATTCTATGTGGTTATAACTATTAACTCAACACGATTTAACAATAAAATCATATGATAGAGAAAAACTGGCTCTGATACCATTGTTGGAGTACCGTTTTTCTAGAACCCAAAATCAGTATACGTAAAACACGTGCATTTATTTAAATTTAAAAAAATATATTTATTTATTTAAGTTTAAAAGGAATTTTTAAATTATGGAATATTTTATTCTATGACAATTAATATTTTATTTTCCCTTAATTGTGGTGCAACTTTTGTAAATTTAGGAATATTTTATGTATTTGTTTTCAAGCCTCGAGTAGTCTAAATTTTATTTGGACTACATCATATATTGATTAATCAGTTTAAACCTAATCAATATATTTAAATTATTCCTAAATTACCCTCAATCCATTCCACTTGCCTCCAATTGCAAGACTTTGTCGATTTGCGAGATTACCAAAGGCATGTATAATCTTTCGTTTTATGCATCGATCTCGTCATAGTAGATATTTTGATGTATGTTATGCGTAAAAGTTTAATTATTATGAGCAAAGTTTGAGCGATTATGCATTGAATCGATTTCTGAAGTATTATAGATCTCAAAAAGACGTTTTGCTGTCATTTCGGTTACTGTGTAATTTCGGTTCGTTTTCTGAAAATATTGTCAACATATAAAACGTAGAAATTTTTGATACCTTCGATTTGATATAAAATTCGTAATTTTTGGACAAGAAACAAGTGAGTTATGGTTATTTTCGTGTGACTGCTCAAACCTTTGATCTTATGAAAATGATGTTCATCATGTTCTTGAAGTTATTTGTTGCAGGCTTTGTTGGGTACCGCTGGGCTTGTGCTACTACATTTAGATATGTTGTGAGATGTGTTTAGGTGTTATTTGGTGGTTAGTTTGGGTCGGGATTGGCTTGGGATGTAATAGAAGTCGTAGGAAGCGAAACGATGTCGAATTACGGGTTATTGTGTATTGAAGTTGTTTGACGATGCTTGGGGATGTTTGGGGTGTTTGTACGGGTTCGAATCAATGTAATAGCATCCTAGGATGAGTTTTGAGGTATTGGTTCATGGTCCTTAGGCTTGGGTTGGAAAAATGAATCATTAAGTTAGTGAATTTTCACTTTCAGTGGCTACACGGACCCCGACACGGAGTCCGTGTCCGTTTTTCTTCAAAAAACGAAATTTTCGTGCCTACCCAGACCCCTACACGGGGTCCGTGTACCCCCATCTTTAAAAAAAAAAAATTTTTTTTTTTAGAATTTGCTTCGGGGTTCTATATCATGGTTTAGTACGATGGTTAAAATTTATTTATGTAAAAATATAGGATTTGTTTTGGGGTTCTATATAATGGCTTAGTACGATTATTAAACAAGGTCAAGTTCCGAGAGATTTAGAATATCATAAGCCATTTATTTACTTCGGTGGTGAGAACGAGTACCTACGTCTAAGCTATGAAAGATAAGTGTTTGAACTCATGTTAGTATATTGCAGCAGCGGCCCCAAACGAGATCCAACGAATCCGTCAACGCCAAGTAAGTATGTTCGACGTGCAAAAGAAAATATTTTAAGTTTTTGAGGTATGATAAATGTCTCGTGACCAAATTATAAATGAGTTTGGAAGTCGGTGAACGTGGCCGAGGACCTCTCCACCCCGTTAAAGCATGAACGGGTTTAGATCAGGATTGAGAAGCGTTAAAGCATGAACGGGGACCAATTCACCCGTTAAAGCATGAACGGGGATCTCATGTATGTGACAGTGGATCTTCCCTGTCAGCCCAGTACTGTGGTTTAGTCTAATCAGACGTATTTATATATGGGTCACTTGCTTTGAAACATGTCTCTACGCAAAATGATGAAGTTTATGAATGTTCAAGTTTGTACAAGTATGCAAGCATATTTAAGAAAAGTCTTATGATGATGGCACGTCTATGTTTATGTATGTATGCACAAGTTTCAAGTATGTTACGTTCAGGCTTTTAAGTATGCAAGTTCAAGTTTCAAGTACGTACGCTCTATTTTAAAGTTGTATGTGATTTTATTACGTATTACTCGTTACTCCCAGTTTATACATGTTGAGTCTTTAGACTCACTAGACTTGATTGATGCAGGTGGGGATGCATTTGAGGAGACGAGGGGTGAGGATCAGTGAGCTGGCTTGGACTGAGCGGGAGGCTAAATCCGAGGACCGTCCATGTTTTAAGATGTTATGCATGTTCAATTATTATGATTTTAAGGAGTGGTGTTTTCAATGTTTTAAACGTTTACTTATCGCAACTTGTTGGTAGTTGTTTTATTATAAATATTTTAGACGAGCAATTATTTATTAACGAAGTTTGATAATTTTTATTTATTTAAGAAAATTTTTATTTTTCCGCAAATTTAAAGTAGTTAAATAGTACGGTTCGTATCAGCTTTCTCGCACCCAAGGCGCAACATAAGTTTAAAAATTTTAGTTTTGACATTCACAACATTCATTGGGCTTCATATTATTTAAAATATTCATAGGGTGTTTACATTTGTTTACCTTTTCATATTTAATGCTGGACACGTAAACAGTCCGGGATTAGCAGAATTTGTCCTTTTTGTAAATTCCAACAAACGGATCTCTCTCCTTTAATCGCCTAATCAAGTCTATGATCGGGGACTGGATACCTCGCTTAGATCGCACTATATATCTAAATGTACTTTGTGTCGAGGAGACACAAATCTCATTTATATAATCAAAAAATGAAAATTTCGAATATTATAATTTTCACTGATCCATTTTTGGCAGCTGTCAGTTTTATGAATTTCTTCACCAAAACAAATATTTCTACTCTAATCACAAAATTAGCAGTTAAGCTAACTTCCACAACTTCCAATAGTAGAATCCACTTATAAACTCCTTTATAAGCAATCTATTTGATCTTTATCAAACTACAATTGCCAAATTCAACTCTTTGAACTTGATTATCTCAACAGAAACACATAATCCAATACTTGTGTGACTCTCAATGGTTCAGGGATACAGCTACCGTGAGTTCACAACTTCATGTGATTCAGAATAACATTTATTTTTATCCGAACTTACCCTAATTAGCTATATTCTTTTCATCAACTCTTTGATCAAGAATGTCAGAACTCAAGTATGATTGCATCCCCCAGGCATCGCTGATAGTGTCTGCAAGAACCTTAAGTTATAGTTAACGTATAGTACAGTCCCTTCAACTCACATATCCCTATCGAATTACAGTCATTGGTATATTGAGAGTTGCAAATGAATTCGATAACAATGTGATGTATCTTTAAGTAATAACAGTCACATGATATGTAAAACTAAACCCATTTATTAAAGCCATGTGTCTTGCTCTGACCAGAGACTCCTTGCACTATTAAATCATCAAATCACATAGTATATCTTCACCTGTAGGCAAACGGTGAATCTCCGACTAAAATGTATTGGCTCCTGCGTATTTCGAAACTACATCCAACCTCGCCACCTGAGTACTATCAATAGACTCATTAAACTGATCAAAGTGCATGCTAGTACGCAGAACTTCTATTTTGTCTCGGGTCTAAGGACTAATTATTTACAATCATAACCACTGACTATTTCACTCGATAAGTGATAACCACTTGGACAGTCCGAGGGAGGATTGTCAAGTACAACATCATATGATCATTCATCTGTATAAATGAACATCTCCATTATCTTACCATTGAAACATGTCGTTTACATCACAGATGCTAGTCTCAAACTCAAACGACTTTTATTTTTATTTTAGGCGTTTGATTCAAATAGGAACCTGTTTAGAATTTACTCGTACTTTCTAATGAGTTTAATGATATTACGTTGCGAGACAGACTTATGATACATATAGATATTCAAGTACTTTATCTATACAGCTTGCATACATATGCAGATAAAGTAAATGTCATGATAATTATATAAAACCATAAAATATTAATAAAATAAAAATTATTTTTACATGAAATTCAATAAAATTGAAGGCAAAAATTTATTCGTTGGATACTTACTCTGACAAAATACACAATAGTCTCATCTGTTATAATTAAGTGCGTAGCGTAGCGTAGGTTCCCAATTTCTTTTTTCAAAAGCAACGGATTTTAAAAGTCAACAAAACTTTAACGTGAAAGAAAACGAACAGTGACCATTGAGAAAAATAATAATAATACAAAATATTATTTTCTATAAAAAAATCTGCCATTGAAGAACTCCAGCTTGTTCTTACATCGCAGATCAATCAACCTCTTCATATTCTGTGATCATTTTATCATATCATGCCTTTCTTGATGATCTCCCAGTTGTAGTCGGAAGAAAGAGCACACAAATTTCTCATTAATATCATTAATCTGATCCGTTTCATAATACCCAAGTTTATCCATTTACCTCGATTTTCGCACTAATTTCCCACCTCAAATCAGCAAATTTTGATAATTAAAATCTACAAAATCTATCCTTTTGAAAGAATAAGCTGCGACTATGAGGAGAGGGAACACGCAAACTCAAACAGATCACAATTCCAAGATTCTCTATGAGTTATCAGCTTTAGTTATGAATATGATGCGATCCCCGCCGTCGCCTGTGGGATTTTCGGATCAAACCCCGGCGATCCATCACCGGAGGAGGGCGGAGACGTCTCTTGAGCAGATAACTCCGGCTGGATTTGCCTCTTTGCTTCTTGGGATTTCTTTGGCTCTGATGCTGTGCGGATCGGTCACTTTTTTCATTGGATTCATGTTGGTGCCTTGGATAATTGGCTTGGTGATGTTTCTCTACTTTGTGGGGATTGTTTCGAGTATTTCGATGATTGGGAGAGCAATTTTATGTAACAATTCTGGCCCCTCTTCTCCGTCGAAAGATGTCCCTTGTAAGAATAATTTTCTTCTTGATATTTTTTGCAAGTAATTTCACTGGAGATTTCTTGGTGATTACTGATTCTGTTTCTGACTTTTTCTTTCAATAATTGGAAGGAACTCGCGTCAATAATCTGTGTTAAGAACGGAAACATCGCAACTTTAATAACATACTTTTTGTGGGGGTTGTTGGGATTTGTTTTTTGCTTTCTTGTTGTTTCTTTTAGTGAAATTGGATTGGGTGATTCTGATGGTAAATCAACAGGATTGGGTTGGTTTGATTGTTTTCGACATTCTTTGGAGGCATAAATTTACCTCTTTGCTGGACTTTTTTGGCAATATTATTTTGTCTTCCCGGGAAAAAATTTTTAGCTTTCAACCGGATGGTGATGAACTGAAGAAGGTTCGTTTTAGGAATAATCCTAGCTCAGGCATTTCATTTGCACTTCCCTAGCTTGTAACTTGTAAACAATTGGTTTGAATGTTGAAATATGAAATAAATGTTTGATGGTTCCAGTGACAAAAAACTCTGTATCCCTTAAAAGAAACATCCTCCAGAATGTATTCTACCTAGTTAGACCCCGGATAAGTTGCAGGAATAGAGGTTCCATACTTCCGGTCAGGGGAAAAAACCAACTGACCGGCGCATATTACATTTGATGACAATAAGCCAGGAGATCTTAGGTTGTGTATCAGCAATCATCAGTATCTAGGGATATCTTTACATTCATTGTTTTTGCATGGTCGGAAAGGGCTTTCTTTCTTGATCTTTTCACATTGCTTGCTTCTGTTACGGAAAACTAATCTATACCTGCGTTATTCACTGAGCATCAGAGTTGTAATATCATCACCTCAAGTTGTAGGAAATGTTGACATTTGGATAACCGTACATAAGATCAAAAACTTCTAGAGCTGCTCTAAGTTGACCCTGTAGTTTGTGTTAGAATGATGTTTGAACACGGTGAGATAACTGGTTATTTTTACCTTGTTGCAGCGTGGAAGCTTTTATGAGGACTCGTATAGCTGGATAATAACATACACTTGCGGCGTTGGGGGGCACACAATTTAGCAACGACATTCGTATTGTGCGATTCGAATTTACGGTTCCAGCAGCAGCAGAAATCTGTGGATATTCTTCTCTATATATATGATATAGATTGTTTGAAGACTGAAGTGGTGCTTGGGTTCATCATCTTATTCTATATTATCTAGCTCGTGTTCTCCAGAGCTGGGATGTCAATGTATTTTGTAACTCTTTGGTTTTTCATAGTAGCAAAACCGAACTGTATGATTTCTCGTTTCTAAGACTATTGGGAACTACCCACGTTATGATCAACTGAGTTTTAAAATAACACTACATTTTTAGAAATTGTTTGATCAGGTTGCGTTATTTCTTTCCTTCCTGGCAGAGATACTATCTGCCATGCCGTTGATGTTGTCAGAGCTTCTAAAAGCACAATGAAACCAATCTTTTTCTTCTTCTTTTTTTTTTAATTTAAAAAAATTCAATTGACCAAATTCAGTGTGGTTAATTTTGGGGATTTCTTTATATTTATTCTAATGGTGATATGTATAAATTTTCGAAAGTATTTGAAATCTTGCATATTAAGTCAGAATGTAGTATAAAACAATAAATATGACTTCTTTTATTTTCCGAAGTTAAAAATCAGAGACAGCAAATGCAAAACATTCAATCTAATAAACCAGAAATAGAATAATAATAAAAAAAGTGAAATAATAAAAAAAAACACCAGATAGGAATCAAAACTAGAAGAGTAGGTCTTTTGTAAGACGGTCTCACGAATATTTATCTATGAGCTGGGTCAACCCTACCGATATTCACAATAAAAAGTAATACTATTAGCATATAAAGTAATACTTTTTTGACTCAATAAGAGATCCGTATCACAAAATACAAACAACTTTATAAATGCATTCTAATTTTCTTCAAAATAAATAATTGATCAAGATTAAAAAAACCTTATATTTTAATCGTGTGATTAAGTTAGCAAGGAATATATTAAAGTTAATTTATTTATTTATTGGTTATATATATATTAGCAGTTCGTGTCACGTGAATAGATTTCTAACCTTATCAATTAATTTTTTAAATTTTAATTTTTTGATTTTGATAAACAAATTATTAAAATAAATTTTCATAATAATTTTATCCATTAAATGATTAAAATAGTTATTATAAGAGGTTTAATACATTATTATTATATATATATTTCGGAACAAGCAATCCGTTTTCGCCCATGTACTTTAAACAGTTATTCATTATATACTAGTTGTACATAGTATTTAATTATATGCCCTGAAATAATATTAAACTGTACCTAACAAAATCATATTGAATTGGCGTTGTCTCCTCTTATCTTCTTAACTTAAAATATTATTATTTTTCATTCTCGTTTTTTAAAATTTAGAGAAGATCTCTATTGAGACGGTCTCACGAAACTTTATCTATGAGACGGATCAACCCTACCGATATTCACAATAAAAAGTAATACTCTTATCATAAAAAGTAATATTTTTTCATGGATGATCCAAATAAGAGATCCGTCTTACAAAATATGACCTGTAAGACCGTCTCACACAAATTTTTACCTAAAATTTATGTGTAATAAACGTCTCTCCAGCTCAATAGAAATATGTATATTTATTATTAAATATATTTATTCCACCGACAATATCTCGGTTTTGGAGTTTATTATATTATATTATTATTTATATGATTTAACAGTCCAATGATACGGTTGAACCGCTATTTTAATGTGATCCAGCGGTTACGAAACATTGCCCCATAAATGAACTCATCGGAGCCTCGTAAGAACTAATTTTGGGCTGAAATGATTGGGCCTAGAATTTTGGGCTGGATCAGCAAAGAAAATTCAAGGCCCATCACCTCTGAAAATTATATTCACTCTCTTCTTCACAGTAGGGATGGCAATGGGTCGGGACGGGGGCGGGTTTGCCATCCCCATCCCCGAATTTCATCCCCATCCCCATACCCGCCCCAATCCCCGTTTTTTCGGGTTCGGGGAATCCCCAAACCCGAAACTTCGGGGATCAACTTCCCATCCCCGCCCCCATCCCCGTTTCAAAAATATTAATATGGTAAGACGATGATGAATTCAGAGATTTTCCCAAATCAAAACTTATTATTATATATTATTATTAGAGATAATATTAATATTAATATCAATATCAGTATTAATAATAATAAGATTATTAATATTTTTAAAAATAATATTATTATTATATTATTAATATTAATAATACTATTATTTTATTATTGATATTATTTTCGGAGCGGGTTCGGGGATGGGGATAGTAATTTCATACCCGCCCCGAATTACATCGAGTATTTTTTTAAATCCCCGAACCCGAAAAAATCGGAGATCCACATCTCCGTTTCTGCTTTTCCCTGCAGAGCTCTAAATCCGTGGAGAAAGTTGTCATTCCTATTCACTAGATACTATGATAATTATATGAAACCCAACTTAAAAGATTTTGAATATAATATTATTGTTATTATTATTTAAAAAAATATACAACAAAATATTTGCAAAAGATAGACAATCAAATGAAAGACGAAATATTATCCCCTTTTATTATTATTATTATTAATTTTAGAATTTAGGCAAGGTACAAATGAATTTTAATGCCCAGCACAAAAACACAAACGAGAGCAAAATAAAACAAGGCGTGAACCACGACGGCGGCGCCACTAGTCTGGAGGTTCCCGAACTCAACCCATCGGCGGTGGCCTGGAATCTGGAAAAGTAGCCCTGGCGATAGCAAAACGAACAGCATCACGGCCACAAAAACTGGTCCCCAATCCGCCATTCAGTCAACGATAATAATAACAATTATTCTATAAATTTGATTTTAATTTGGAATGTGAAATTGTGGGACTTACCTGAAAATTAATTGGGGAAGGAAAAGTGGGGCTGAAGGGATTGGATAAAGTTAATACTGTCCAACCATTCCATATTTTTGTCATTACGTGTGAAATTATATTTTCTTAATTGGAATATCATCAGAAATTAAAAGGTAGGTATGCAATAATGAAGATGGCCAATTAATATTATTTCGTTGAAAAATAATAGATGATATATTTGATGAAAATAAGAGTTGTAAATATTGAAAATTAGTGTGTGATGATGAATTTATATTTGGATTATTTCCAAAAAAATTCTATAAATAGGTCTCTCAATTTATGAAGAAAATCACAATTGAGTAGAGAGAAAAGTTTATAAAGTGTATAGTTTAATATTTTTGAGAGTTTGAGATTTTTACTTTTGACACGTTATCAGCACGATACTCGAAGGTTCGGTTCTCCATATTTTTCCAAGCTCCAAAACACAGGAAAAGGTAACAATACAAAAGTAAGAGTATTTACTTTACTGTTTATTTATTTTATATATATTTAATGTATAATATCATGTTATTATATAAAAGGAGTTTATGACACCTCATTATAATAACGTGATGTGATTATATTATTACACCGCTTATATAATTTTATTGTGTTACTGTTTATTTATTATATATATATTTGAATAATATCATGTTATTATATAAAAGGAGCCTATGACAACTCATTATAATAACGTGATATGATTATTTCACTATTTATATATTTTTATTGCGTTATATAATAATTATGTATATTTGTATAATGTCACAATATTATATAAAAGGAGTCCCTGACACCTCATTATAATATTGTGATATGATATACATAATTATTTTAAAATGATTAACATTATATACATCATATTATTATCATAAAATTTACATATACATACATTTATTTTTTAAATAATTTTGTAACGGTCATAAACAACTAGTTTTTACCATATAAATATGACTTCACAAACACATTCAATCACTCCAAACTTATTATTCCTCCCTAAAAATTTTCTCCATCAAAACTTTCGAAAAAGAAGAAGATGACTCTTTCAAAGATATTTTGTATAATTATTTTGGTTATTATATTCACTAGTCTTGTATTTATCGGAGAATATCCGCCTCGTTTTTTTCTCTTTATTTTTAAGAATGCTTGTATTTATAATTTATCTGTTACTTTCTATTGTCATATTAATAGAACTTAACTAATAAAATGTATTGTTATTTTTCTAGTACCACCATGTCAAGTTTGACAAAGCTCGAATTTGTTGCGCTCGACATTACAGAAAAAATTATATGCCATGTACTCTTGATGTAGAAATGCATCTTGAGTCATTTGGTCTAAGCGAGACCATTAAAGAAAATGGTATCTCTTCATCACAAGAAAAAACAAAAGCTATAATATTTTTGCGTCGACATCTTGATGAATGTTCAAAATGTGAATACCTCATTGAAAAAGATCACATGGCTCTGTGGAAATGATTAAAAAAACGATTTGAACATATAAGGGAAGTTATACTTCCGACTGCCCGTGATGAATGAAATATGTTAAGATTCCAAGATTTTAAGATAGTCAGTGTTTACAATTCGACGATGTATAGAATAATCTCGCAATTAAATTTTTGTGGACATGAGGTTACGGAATCGAAAATGCTTGAGAAAACATTTTTCACTTTTCACGCATCAAATATAACTCTACAGCAACAATATAAAGTGCGTGGATTCGCGAAATATTCTGAACTTATCGTCTGTCTTCTTGTAGCGGAAAAGAACAATGAGCTGCTAATGAGAAATCATCAGTCCCGACCCACTGTATCAACAACATTCCAGAAGTAAATGTTGTAAATGAAAATAAATTTAAACCTGAAAACCAAAATCAAATTCAGAGACAAGGTTTTGGTCGATGTCGAGTTCGAGGTCGTGGTCGCGGCCGTGGTTTTGAAAACAATCGAGATAGTTATTTTTATAATTCATCTCAAAAGAACGTCACGAACCACCTACTGAAAAGACATCATGAGAATATGAGTGGTAATGAAAATCACTCAAAACGATTTGAAAGTTCTTGTTTTTGATGCGGTACTCCAGGACATTAGTTTCGTATTTGTCGAGCACCCGAGCACCTTTGCAAGCTCTATAAAGAATCGATAAAGGAAAAAGAAAAAGATACCAACTTCACTGAACGCAGTGACCGTTTGAGTGATTCAATTCATTTTGATGCTGCAGATTTTCTGAATGATTTCTTTGGAAATGATCAATATGTTGGTGGAATAGAAATGAAAAATATTGATGCTGCAGATTTTCTCAACGATTTCTCTGAAAATTAACAATATATTGGTGGAATGTAAACGTAAAATAATTTATTTTTCATGTTCTCATATAATAATGTTTTATTGTACAATTATGATATGTGTTATATTTTCAATAAATTACATATGTATTGTAAGTAATTTTTCATTGCATATTTTTTTTTGAATTTCAAATGTGGAAAATGCCATGAACAAAGCTAAACAAGGAACTAATCCCATGAAAGTTTGCATTCCTGATATGGTACAACACATACTATTCTTCGAGATAAAAGATATTTCTTGGAACTAAAACCAAACAAAAACAAGGTGAATATAATATCAGATCCGGTAGACTTGATAAAAGGTTGCGGTAAAGCACATTTTTTTGTTACCTAAACCTACAAAATTTTTGATAAATGTTGCTTTGTATTCACCACAATCGAAAAAAAATTTGTTGAGTTTTAATGACATATATTCTCATGGATATGATACTCAGACAATAAATGAAGGAAATAAGAAATATATGTGTCTTACCATATATAAATCATGAAAGAAATATGTAGTTGAAAAACTATCAATGCTCCCTACTGGATTGCATAATACATATATAAGTCCAACCCATAAAAATCCCCACCTCCTCCTTCTCTCCCTCCATTGTAGCACACACCTCCCTATTCTCCATAAAGTGCACTCCACGACCCACCTTCTCACACCCCTCTCTCCTCGTTCTTTTCTTCTCTA
The DNA here is from genome assembly GCF_025594145.1 of Primulina tabacum. NCBI lineage: Eukaryota > Viridiplantae > Streptophyta > Magnoliopsida > Lamiales > Gesneriaceae > Primulina > Primulina tabacum. Next base: position 27,104,974 of record NC_134563.1, on the reverse strand, counting down.
CTTGGATGGTTTCGGCGTAACACTTCCTCGACTTCAACAACTTCACCGCTCACTAGGAATTTAATATTCTGATGGTAAGTGGAGGTGATGGCCATGAAGATGTTCATGGCTGACCTACCCAATATGATGTTGTACGAGGAAGGAGCCTCGAAAACTGTGAACAACGTCATTCTTGTCTTCCTTAGATCACCCGCTCCCATTGAGAGATGTAGCATGATTTCTCCCTTTTGGAGAACGGTATGACATGAAAATCTGAACAAAGTCATCTCCATTGTCTCTAACTTGTACTCTCCCAGCTTCATTTCATCAAACATCTCTTGGAAAATGACGTTGACCGAGCTCCTCGAATCCATCATCACACGCCTTACCTCATAATTCTCCACCATGGCCTGAATGAATAAGGCATCAGGATGAGGGGCATGCACCCCTTCCATGTTCTTCGACCCAAAACTAAACATTGGCCCATCTTCTTGGATAGTGTTTACTTTCCCCAAACCCCTCTGACTCCACGCCTTCCTTGCATGATTTGATTCACCATCAGTAGACGCTTCGGTGATCATATTAGTGACACCTCAGATGGACTGCTCACATTGTCATTCTCTTCCCTCAGTCTCCTTCCTCTTCTCCGCTCTCCTATCATCCATATCCGCTGCAGGTTCTGGGGTCGTGGAGGCATAGGTCGGCTTGATTTCTTTGGATAAGCGAACCCCCACATATGTTTTATCGGATTTCCAACACTGGTACCCTAAGATTTAGTCAACATGTATTGCATCCAAGTACCTTTTTGAATGTCCCTATCCTAATTCCTTGCCCAATTTGTGGCGCCCATCGGTGTTGTGCCCACAATTCCCATGGAACGAGTAGTACTTCTTGGGATTTGGCTTAAGAGTTCCCATCGGCCGAGATGGCCTTTGGGAAGTTGGATTCTATTAACAAACTTGCACATGTTTTCCCTTCGAGACTTTCACGGGGTATAATGAAATAAATGCCCCCAAAAGTTTCATTTTTCCTCTGGCTTTTTCTCCTTCGAAAAGTGTACACTGTCTCCCATATTCCCCTTGTTTCTTTGATCCTCCCTCTTCCAATTTTTGGCCTCTACCACATTATTAATGTATATCTTCGCTGATGTCAGCAGATTATCAAGTTTAGCAGTGGCTTCTTCGCAATGGATCAGAATAGATCTCGACCTCAGAGCCCTTGGGTAAGGGCTATGATACGAATATTATTAGGGCATTCGAGAACTTCGGGAGCTACTATATTTAACCTCCGAATGTAATCTCCTAAGGATTCGCCCCCGAAATTCTTTAGATCAAATATATTGAAATAAGTTTTTTGATGTCTTTTGATGCTGCTGAAATGGTGGAGAAAATTGCTGCTAAACTCATCAAAAGAAGTGATGCTCCCATGTTCGAACTTGTCAATCCATTGTTGTGCCGCTCCTACCAAGGTGGTAAGGAATATTTTACACTAAATTTGGTTGGGATAAATGTAATATCGCATCGTTCTTGCATCCTCTCAAATTAGCCTAGGTTATCCTCCAGGTCGGTACTCCCGTCATATTCTTGAAACCAAGGTGGTTTATAATTCATCGGCGAAGATTCCTCCACAAAATATAATGAGAAAGGTCTACCCCTATTTGAGGATTGGAGTCGCCCTACCTCATCCTTCTTCCACCTAACCTGTTCCCTCAACTCCTCCATCTGCTTCATCAAATCAAGATCTATTTCTACCATCGCCCGAGAAACAACCTCCTCTCCATGCTTATCTTCGTACCTTTCACAAATTCTCTCCTTCAACTTCTCCTTCGCCACCTCTTCTTTAGAGGATGACTGCTTTCTTTCCTGCTGAATCTTTTCCTCAATGACCTACTGCACGACTGTCTTGATCAACCATGTTAGATAATCCAAAGTTAAATCTCCAAGGCTAGGTCCCGTTCCTCTCCGATTCCCTGCATTGGAGGTCTCTTCTCGGTGATTTTGTTGATTGTTTTGTGAGTGAAAACCATATCTAAGACAGTGACAATTATTATGCTTGAAAAATGGGTAGATCTAGTGCTGAATTCCCGTGATGGGAGCCTTTTTCTCTTCAAAGATGTTCCCCGAGGCAAGATGACTAAGCTAGCAAAGATAGATCCTGAAAACAAAGCCTTTGTCTCTTGGCATTGTTTTTTCATATTCTTAGGGCGCACATTATTTTTGACTCATCTCGGAGAACGAATAATTCTGATTGAGATAAAATACATGGCATAGTCAACACAAAGTAGTGACATTTCTTTCATAAAACTATTTTATTGTTGAAAATATTAAGAATATGTAGATGGAAAATGGAGGAATATGGTTCAATAATGTTTTCATGGTGTAAAGAAGGTGGCACACATATTATCTCAGAAAATAATAATCTCTAGAAGAAAATTAAATTTGGGATTCTATACGTTTATTTTTACAAAATGATGCATGCAATGCCCTTACCTGAGACACCTACATTGAAAGTTAACTAGCATGCAACAATAAACTTAAGAAATCATCAAAGATTTAACATAAAGTGCGAAACCTAGTAAACCATCATAAAATCATAACCCAATATCTCTGCTATCTCAGCGATAAAACTTGAAAGAAACTTTCCTAAAGGCACCTGATCTCTGCTGGCCACCATCGGCTCATCTTAGCCCGTCCAACGTGAGACCTGTCCCATGGAATAGGGTGTCCAATATGAAAAAAAGAATGTGAGCAACATATCACGTAGTATGTTCAGTATGGGTATACAAACCTGATAAGCGCATGAATGAACCATGAACTGGTATCAAGGATCAACATCAATCCAGTTGATTCCTCACACACTCATCAATTATCTTTGAGCGTGATGTGCTAGGTTATATTATCACACACTCTCTTTTGTAGATCTAGTTGGTGCCTCACGATACCCAATCATCCAAAAAATATGGCTAAGAGACCCTACTCAAAATATATATCTCAAAGTATACAAGGCTCGACGTGATATGAATATGCCACATAAAACATAACATATAAACATGTAATCAAATTACAAGTAAAATACAACACATAAGAATGTACGCTCTCTTGGATATCTCATTTAGTACCTACACAAGCTCTACAACTGGTATGTGGTCTATTGAATGTCTACTCACCGATCCTAGACATTATAACACAAAAACTGTATTATTCTCTATAACATGATGTATTTATTATCCCTCAATTATAACTAAGGTCCTCGCATCATACTTTTGTCTGACAACAATCTTTTACGGTCATAAAAAAAAAACAATCTTTTACGGTCGATAGCTCCGAAACTTCGTCCTCGAGTCGTCTCCTACTCCACGAGCTTTGCGCAACTTCTATGAACAACTAGAAAATCCTAGAATATACAGCAAATCGATAGAGAAACTTGTACTTGGTGTGAAAAATCTGAAAATCTGGATGCCTATTTATAGGCCGAGTTCGGAAGCTCCGAACTCCAGTTTGGACGCGTCATCTTCTGCTTGACACCTCGACGTTCGGAAAATCCGATCCATTCTTCGGATGCTTCGAACTCCAACATGTTGATGCTCATTGGACATGATACTCCAGAAGGTCTGATCACCGGTTCAAGTTTCGGTCTAGATTTGGACGTTCCGAACACCCTTCTGAAGTTTTAATTTAATTCGATTGTTCCGAACTAGCCGCTGACTAAACACTGTAATTTTCCTAAGTAATGGTACCTTAATTCATGTTTATTGATTACAGAACTGGAGTCATCACATATTAACTGTCAAGTACTGATTCTATAATCGATTTTTGAAGAATGTACTCGCACTTTGATATGTCATGTGAATCTCAATGGATATCCAAACGACAAAATAAATCTATTTTAAAAAATAAATTTAATATTAATTTTGAACTCAGTCATCTTGAATTATGTGTGACGATCATTTTAAGTAACACCCTGTAAATTAATCAAAAGTCGCAATTATAGCAGCAAGTGGACTCGGTCAGCAATTGGTCACGCACACAATATATTTATTGAATTCATATTACACACGCACTACACATAAAATATTGATCTAAAGTTTTTAATGCTCAAGTCTAAACACATGGGCAAAGGTAAATAATTTAATACTACGGTGAATTGATGATAAATAATATAATAGTGTGTCTTTAACAACAACGGATGATTTAGGAATACATTAAAGTTGATGGATTATTCAAATTTATGAATTTCAAATGTATTTTTATAATAACATTATAAGTTTCAAATCGATTATTTTTATATTTATATAGAATTTAATGTTGATTAGGATGTATTTCAAGTTCACACAATAGTAATATCTTTTGAAAATTATTCCTACTTTATATGATATATAAATAAATAATATATTATTGTTTAATTGTTAATAATAAATCCACAATTATACATCTGGATCATTATTTTTATTAAATATTGAAAGCTCCACGCAATTAAAAAAGATCTTATTATATATAAAATATGATTAAGTAAAAAACCACTATGGAATCCACAAAGTCCTCCGATTTACTATTTTTAATTTATTTTTGGTATATCTTTGTCTGCGACACATTTGATCACTTTACTTACCGTAAGATATTCCGCTCGGTGGCGACCGTTGTGTGTTCAGCTTGTTCTATGCGTCTGCTTGATGGAATGTTCTCAACTGAACGCCGGTTGAGTGATTGCCCTACAGTTCGTGAAGTTTACGCTTTTTTTTTTTTGAATTAGCTCCAGTGGAGACATGAACAAGGGCGGTATGATTTAATCACTGCCTTCATTTTTCAGTGATTTGTATTTTCTTACGAGTAATTATTGATGCAATTCATGTGTTCTTTATTGATTCGTGTGTAGAGTTTTCTATTTTTGTTGAATTACGTGATCTTCTTGCGGTTCATCCATCACTTTATAGTCACGTATTATTATCATAGGTTAATTAGGTTAACTGAATTGATATAGGTTATGTACAGAGCTGTTATGATCTCATAGCTGTAATGATCTGTCGGTGGCTGAGTATTTTAAGAATTTGGATGGATGAGGTTCTACGACTGACGGATGTTAGGCACCTATTAAACCTGAAATTAAACAAAAGGAGTTGTTTTGCCATTTTTTTTCATTATATTTTACTTCTTTTGAGTTTAATATAAAACTGAGAAGGAAAAGCGTATCGAAAAAATGCATTTGTACTTCTTTTGGGAACAAGATGAAATGAAATAGAACATATGCCAACTACGACCACATTGATCAGCCATAATTGATGATTGCATTTTTCTGGGCCTCAGCCATTAATTGTTGTTGTTCTTTTCTGCCTGAATCCTTTCTAGTGCTAAGGTTTTGATTATTATGCATTTTTTTTCTCAATTACAGAATACAATATCCGTCATCTTCATTTGGAAGCTCAAACCCGGTGGCTAAAGCCGGCAGAAGTGTATTTCATACTAAAGAATTTTGAGGAGAACCAACTCACCCACCAAATCCCTCAACAACCAGCTAGTAATTTTCTTCTGTGTATCCTTTTTGCATGCATGGAAGTCCCTTTTAAATTAAGGCATGTGACAAGTAATGGTTATTTTGTCTAATTACTTTATTTTATGAGTTAACAGGTGGATCCCTGTATTTATTCAATAAGCGAGTACTAAAATTTTTCCGAAAGGATGGTCATAGTTGGCGTAGAAGGAGGGATCAGAAAACTATTGCTGAAGCACATGAGCGGCTAAAGGTTGCTGGTGATATTCTCATTTATTGTTATGTAATCTTCTCATTAATTTTTTTCTCATTCTTCTGTTGAACGTCTTCCCACCTTCATCTATTGTTAAACCTCCAATACGATTTCTCTTAAAAAGATGAAGAACAGTGTAATCGCACTAACTTCAACTTCTTGTAAGGTTGATTTTGTGTTTGAAGTAATTCTGTTATTGGTCCTTGGGGCATGTCAATACATTATATCCCGATGCCTCAATACCAGCATCTTTCCATGTTTCGGTCAAAACAAGTCCATGAGATAGTTAACAAATTGAATTTACTATTTAGGATATTTGTTGATCTGAAACTGTGCTTGACATTTTCCTTTTTTACTAGGTTGGAAATGTTGAAGCCCTAAATTGTTATTATGCTCATGGAGAACACAACCATAATTTTCAAAGACGTAGCTACTGGATTTTGGAACCGTAAGTTTACACACTAATTCAATTGCAATATTTCTCCATTTGTTCAGAACTCGTGTAACTGAGGGTAAGAAAAAGCTATGGAAGTTGAAAAACCAATCCTATAGGATAAAGTTTTTTGTGCTGGGGATACAGTAAAATGTTGTATGAGGATTTTCATAAGATATCGTGGACTAAAGTTATTTGACAGTTATTTCGTCAGCAATTCCTCATTATTTCGTCAGCAATTCCTCATTTCTAACATAGTTTTTTTTTTTTTTTTGACATAACAGAGAGTTTGAGCACATTGTTCTCGTTCACTACAGAGACACTGAGGTGGTGAGTCTTCCAAAGCACGCTCAAGGGCAGACCAGACCTATTAATCACTGTCTCTTATTCTACATATTATGAATTTAATCATATAAAGACCACTCATTTTCACTGTTGCCTGTGTTTCCATTGATTCTCCAGCTTATCCTTAATTTAAAGCTTCTGCTAGAGGTAGAATTGAAATTTCCGATCCACAAATAAGTGGATTTATGCGTTGTGGACTTACTGGATGAAATTTAGCATTATTTTTTATTAGTCTATGAGGAGTGGTTATTTATTTGTGTTTTCATGCATCAAATCGAGTTCATGTCAAGATAATCCAGTTTCTGTTGATTTCAGGGAAGACAGAGTACTTCTTCAACATCTCAGGTGTCGCCTTTATCATCTTCTACATTCGTTCCCCAACCTAGCTCATTTGCAACGCAGCAGCCTGACTTGTCTTTTGTCATCAGTGAATCACATGAACGGCAAGTTAATCAAACATGTCCTAGTTCTGTGGAGATTAATTCAAGTGACGTTGTCAGGAGTCAAGGGCTGGATCAATTGGATATCACAGAGAGTAAATATGATGACTACGGTTCATCGGTGCCTGAGTTAAGTCGAGCATTGCGAACAATTAAGAACCAGTTGAGTTTAGATGATGATGAAACACAAAAATTTTCGTCTTACCTAGGCTATGAGTATTCTAATGATTTGGAAGATGTTCTGAAAAATTTTGACTTGTCTCCTCAAATACCAACTGACGCAAACAATCTTCTTTTGCAACAATTTTCAGGTGTAAGCCTTAAACCAATTCTGTCTTTTGTTCAATTCTATGACTAATTCTGAATCTTCTAATTTAAATTATATGGGAGTGTGATAGAGATGGATTTTAATGAGGATGGCTTTTTAGATCAGGGCATTCAACAGCATCATCCACTCCCTGGGGCTGAAGTCGACATTTGGGATGATATGATTGATGACTTCAAATGTGTACTAGGTGTGGAATCACCATCACTCCTTGGTCCTCATGATGCTCAAAATTGTAAGATACTACCAGGGATGGAATTTCAATTTGTAGATTTTTGAGTTTGCCAATGGTCTGATAACACTTTTATTCTTCCAGCTTCTACGATTATTCCTCTGGAAGTGGAATCTATGAACTATCTTGCTCATTCTCCTGTACTTGATGCTTATGGAACCAATTCAACCATATCTAGCCAAGATAGTTTGGGAATTTCTGTTCAAGACTACATAAGTTTGACTATTGCCCCTAAGCAGAAGTTCACAATCCAAGAGATATCTCCAGATTGGTGTTACACCTCTGAAAGTGCAAAGGTATATATCTTCAGAATCAAGTTCAATAAAGGCTATTCAGGAGTAACATTTATATCATCCTCTCTAGGTGTGGATATCTTGTTTTACCATGGCAAACAATGTCAGGGAAATATTAAAATGGGCCATCTAATTCTCATTTCTCCATAAAAAATTGTGGCTAATAATCTTTACCATAAGTTCATGTACCTAAGGAAGGGTGCTTACTCAAAGTAGATGCCTTCTTACGAAAATATTTTTCACCAATCAATGAGCAAATGATATCCGTAATCCTGGATAAAGACGGGACTCTTTTATATGAGGATTCACCCCGGTGCCCGAACTCACTAAACTCAAAACCCAAGAGGGTTTCGTCTTAGTAGCTATGCGAGAGAAACTTGAATATATCTCGGTGGATGAGATTACTGTAGATCAAGCAGAATAACGTACGGCTGCTGTGTTTATATGTATTAGCCCTTCTCCATACTTATTTTTGGTGCATTTTCAAATTTATGCACGTTTCAAGTCTCTATCTGAACAAACGCAAGCTCCAAAATATCAACATTTCTGTCATAGGCATAATAACATGCGCATGACCAAACTGAAGTTCCCTGAATTTTAGACTCAGCACAGCTAGTGTAAAACAACGAATTTCTTTAAATTAATTTGTAAGGTTTCATTAGATAGCTGCTATTAAAGATGGCAATTCAGGCATCAGATTTTATCTCGCAGATCATCATTATTGGGTCTTTCCTCTGTGACCCTTCTGAGTGTTCTTGGGCTTGTATGTTTGGTGACACTGAAGTTCCAATTCAGATAATTCGAGACGGTGTCATCCGCAGCCATGCTCCCCTCCAATTGCAGGCTGGAAAAGTCAATATTTGCATCACTTCCGGAAATAGGGAGTCTTGTAGTGAAGTAAGGGAGTTTGTCTATCGTGCTGAGCCCATTGCTTGCAAGCATAGTAATACACCTGAAACAGAGGAGAACAAGAGCTCAGAAGAGCACTTGTTGATTGCCAGATTTGTGCAAATGCTACTGTCCGATCAGTCACCAAAAGGAGATACCACTGAAACAGATCTTGATCTTTTGGCCAAGTATAAAACGCCTAAAGGCATGTGGAGCCAAGTTATCAACGCTCTTTCAGTTGGCACCTCAACATCGTCAAGCACTCTTAATTGGCTTCTGGAAGAACTTCTGAATGACAAGTTGGGACTGTGGCTCTCATCTAGATCACTGAAGAGTAATCAAAAGGGCTGTTGTTTATCAAAGAAAGAACAAGGTATCATTCATATGGCTGCTGGATTGGGCTATGAATGGGCATTATTGCCAATTTTGAATTCTGGAGTAAGTGCTAATTTTCGTGATTCAAATGGATGGACTGCGCTTCATTGGGCTGCAAGATTTGGGAGGTATATCTGACATAATATTATGATTTTTTTCCACCAATTAGTTGTTAAAATTTATAACATTTATCTGTTTGTCAAACCAAGTCCAATTAATTCATTTGCGCTTCCAGCGATGATAAAATCCAAAAATAAATGTTTTAGTTGGAACAGGGAAAAGGTGGTTGCTACTCTCGTAGCATCTGGTGCATCGTCCGGAGCCATTACGGATCCTACTTCGGAGCACCCAACTGGTAAAACACCGGCATCAATTGCAGCTGACTGCGGATACATGGGGCTTGCCGGTTATCTTTCAGAGATGGCACTAACAGATCATCTTTCGTCCCTCGTATTGAAAGAAACCGAACTATCTAAGGGGTCGGCTGCCTTAGAAGCAGAAAAAACGGTACATAGTTTATCCAACACAAGTCTCTCTTTGAATGAAGATCAGGGTGCTCTGAAAGATACCTTAGCTGCAGTTCGTAATGCTACTGAGGCTGCTGCACTTATACAATCTGCATTTCGTGTCCATTCATTCCGGAAAAGGCAACAGAAGGAAGCCGCAGTTGCCATCTCCAGATTTTATGGTGATGAATACAGTATATTAGAGAGTGATATACAGGGACTTTCTGCTGTCTCAAAACGGGTATTCTGCAATGCACGTGATTACAGCTCAGCGGCTTTATCTATTCAGAAGAAATATCGAGGCTGGAAAGGTCGGAAGGACTATCTTTCATTTCGTCAGAAAGTAGTCAAGATACAGGTCGGTCATTCTTCTCAAGTAAAAGGAGGTTTATAGCTCATTATCATCCGATAAAAGGTGGTTATCATTATATGCACCAATAAAATAGTAATCTGGCATCTTTTTCTTCTTTTCTTTTTCTGAATTTCAATTGTACTTTTCTCATACATAGTGCTTTTCAGTGTATGATAGAATGGAGGTTGGACTTTTGTTGACGTAAAGAAACTTGAAAATCACAGATCGCCAACTTCAGTTCACATATTTTATCATTTGATCAGTTAAGGTAATATAAGGGACTGACATCTAGTTTTTATGATTGTAGGCTCATGTCAGAGGTCATCAAGCTAGGAAAAAATACAATGTTTCCTGGGCAGTTGGTATTCTGGAGAAGGTTATTCTCCGATGGCTCCGAGGAGGAGTTGGTTTACGAGGATTTCAAATTGACTCCGAAACAATTCACGAATTCCACGATGATGACATCCTTAAAGTGTTTCGCAAGAAGAATGTGGAGGCAACTATTAATGAAGCTGTCTCTAGAGTGCTGTCCATGGTTGAATCTCCGACAGCACGCCAGCAATATCGTCGCATTCTTGAAAAGTATCGCGAAGCCAAGGTAACTTAGGTTTCTCCTCTTGATATAAGGCTGAAATTTTCTGCTCCTTGTATTAAAGCTCAAATGCTTTCAACATCGTTATTGTTATGGTTTATTTTTCTCTGTTAGTACAATGTTATTTTCATATGGTAGCATCGAGTTTATGCAGAGGAGAAACCGTGGTTTTAGATTAAGAGGAGGGATTTAGTATCTCTGAAAAAACTTATGCATTAAAAAAAATTACCTGTTGAAATATTATCTCATTAATTAGGCTATCAAGCACCGCGCACCCAATGTTTCCCCTTTTAGTTCATGCATTACAGTACGTGAACATGCTAGCATTGATTCTTACGTTGTGGCAGGCTGAGCTTCAAAATGGAGAATCCCATACATCTCCTCTTCGCGGCTTATCTTCTCGCTTCGACTTCCCGACGGGGAGAATTCTGAGATTTACTAGTTGACATTATGTGTTTTCTGTTATTTGATTCAAGTGTTTCAGCTTTGAAGCCGTGTATCATATATATATATGGTTTGCTTTGGACATAAAAATCCTATGAAGCATGTATATCAATCACATTACTCGGAAAGATGGTTTTTAGTTTTTATATGTTATGTAAAATCGTGCTGCAGCAGGAGGAGATTCTCACTCAGTGATCACATATTTAACTAATTAACGCAAAGCACTGCATGATTCTTACAAGGGCCGGGGAAAGGAATCTTTGGGCATCTCCTTTTTTGCCACACAAAAATTTACAAACCCACTACTTCTAAATATTTTTTCACCGATGGTAACAAAAAACCAACTTTTTCTGGGCCCACTATCCAATCTCATTCATTCCCCATATTTTCACTCTCTTTATTTATGATTTTCAGTAAATATATATCTATAATAATCAAGTAAATTAATAAAATAATTTATTAATAATATATATTTAATTAATTAATAAAAATATTAAAACAAAAAATATTATCGAAATTTTATTTAAAACTTCCAAATAAAGGAGTACAAGCAAAAAAAATATTATGAACAGTTTGTAAAATAAAGTTGAATTGAAGTTGATGATATATTTTTCTATCACCTAGCTCGCAATTTCCCTTGATGTACTCATAAAATCTATGATCGCACTCTAGACTACATGTGGAGATGTATCGTTGATGAATTCATCCAACCAATTAGATGATATATCTTCCTCGTCACCAACCACATATTGCAAAATAATTAAAGCATACATGATATCCTTCAAGTTGTTCTTATACCAAAATCATAATGAACCTCTAATTATTTTTCAACAAGATTGTAGCACCTCATATGTTCGCTCGATATCATTTCTTGTTGTCTCTTGCATTTCCTTGAACTTCTTTCTCTTAGGTTCATAAGGGAACAAAAATCTCTTCACAGAAGTTGCCCATAGCACCTTGGATATTCGCTCGACGTCTTTTTTTTGCAATCTCTTACATTTTCTTGAACTTCTTTCTTTTAAGGTCACGAAGTTGCCACTCCAGATATTTTTCATATGTTAATTTGTATTCCTTGGTATGTTTTGCGTCATTTACTGTAAAATTTACCTCAAGTGCATTTCCTTGTAAGCATGTTGCTATTATTATTTGACCATGCGACACCAAAAAGAGCATTTCATATCTGCAAGTCTGCATACGCGACCACTTCAAGCATGATTGGGGGACCATATTCACCTCATATAAATTGGCATTTTCAAGCAACCAGATAATTTTTTCATTCCCAATTGCATACAATCAATGTTACCCAATATGACAGAGAATCTATGTTTCCTGCTAATGTATTTTCAGCAAACATTGCTAGTCATAAACATTGGGCTTTCGTAGGTAACGCTCGCCAAATACTTCAGTCACATCCAAAAAATTTGAACAAGCAATCAATTGTCGTTGTTTCAGCAACTCTCAGGTACTTACTCATCATATTGATCAACATATCATCTTTATGTCAGTTGACGGATAACAACCGTGCATTTTTGAAGTCGCGAGAAGCTTTTTACGTTGCATCAACTCTCTAGTGAAAATATTCATCATGACTTTCCAAAGCATTGACTATCCACATGAATAACTCTCTTTGCATCCGTAAACGTCGGCGTAATACGTCGTTGCTCCATACCGATGGTTCAGCGAAGTAATCATTCACAAGACAAGCATGTGCATTAGAAGTACAAACAACACAAAAGTATACGAGAAAATAAAAGTTACAAACAAAAACAGAGAGAAGAAAATGCACAAACAAGAAGAAGTAAGAAAAAAGTAAACTACTCAATGTCCCATATATTTTCAATTTCGTCACACATATTGATGTGTATACGAAGTTGTTCCCGTGTCATTCTGGAAGTATCTTTCATAAGGATTCATAATTCCGTGTTCGGTTGCGATATTTGATTTTCGTCAATTTTTGTTGTTGTAAATTCCTCCATTTTTTTTTATAATCAAATCTTCATATATCTTTTCCCATCCTCTTCCTAGTTTTCTGCCCAATTGGGCGCTTGTGGCTTCGCTCTTCATCTTCGTCAACACTTGTCTCAGGAGTTGAAGAATATGGGTATACCTCTGAAGTGGAAATCTTTCCCTTCTTCTCATTCCGTGATGATCAATTGATCGTGGAGAAAATTTCTGGCACTCTACAAGAATTATCCACACATGCTCGTACTTGAAAGGCATTTTTTTATTATTGGGCTCGGTCATCAACTATATATCAGTGTCTTTACAATCGCTTCCCCATTGGCTACAAACCTTATTGTAGATTTCATTAAACGATGACACCATTTTTTGCATTGCATAGTGAAAGGATTGTGTAGAGCCCAAAATCAATATACGTAAAACTCATGAATTTATTTAAGTGTTAAATCATTTATTTAAATTTAAAATGATTTTTAGTGATGCATGATTTATTAAATTGTATTATTTTAATGTTTATGTGATGCACGTTAAAATATTTCTCGAGTTTCATGTTTCAGGCGATTATTCGATGCGGGATCAAGGAAAAGAGTCCGGTGACGATTTTGGCATATTTTTATGTGGTATTTTATTTTTAAGTTAAGGTTGTGACATATTAATTAATTTAACAAGTTTCAGCATTTTTAAAGCCTAAATTATGTAATTAGTGAGTTTAGAATTTTGAAACTTTTAAAGTTGGCTTTGCGAATTTTATTTTGTTAAAAATGAGAATTTTATAAAATTAGTGTGTGTTTATTTTAATTGAGGAGTTGTTTAAAATTAGTGTGAGTTAATTTTTTTGTTAGCATTTTAATTAGTTAATTTAGCAATAATTTCTCCTTGTTAAAAACACACACACACGTTACACCCACTAACACACACTTACACATTTTTACACACACCAAAACACAAAACACACACCTACACATTTTATTTTCAGAATTTGAGAGCAAAACCTAGGGTTCTTCCTAGAGAGAGCAGCCGCCCCTCCCTCTATACTTTCCAGCAACTTTTCGTGGTTTTTATAGCAAGAATTAGCGCCATGTTCGTCCCAGATCAACCTCGCATCTTTCCCCGCTCCGGTGTCGTCGTTCGGTAACGTTAAAGATTTAAAGGCATGTATATTATGTTTTTCCTGCGTCGATCTAGTCATATTACATGTTGCGATATTTTTATACGAGAAGATCCATGTGTGATGTAAGTGCTTTGAGCAGAAAAATTGTTTGATAAATCTATGCAACGTTTTTAGATCTCATAATTTCGTTTTTACTGTACTTTGAATTACTGTGATTTTTCGGTCGCTTTTCTAGAAAACCTTTTAACATATGAAACGTAGAACTTTTTAATACCTTCAATTTGATATAAAATTCGAAATATTTGGATAAAAACTGAGTGATTTATGGTGTTTTTCGTGGAGCTGCTCAAACTGTGTTTTCTGAAAATTATGCTATTGATGTGTTCTTGAAGTTTATTTGTTGCAGGCTTCGTTGGGAACCGTCGGGTGATTGCTATTGTGTTTAGGTATATGGAGTATGTGTTTGGGATGAGTTTTGATGCCTCGTTTCGTGTCGATAGTCGTTGGTTGCATTAGAAATCGTAGGAAACAATTGATGTAAAAATTGAGTTTATGGGTTTTATTGCGTTGCGTGTGGCGCGTCGTTTCTTTGGGAACGTTTGGGGAGTTTTTATGGAGTCGGGTAAGTGTCATAGTATCCTAGGATGAGTCTCGATGGATTGGTTCACGAATCGTATTATGTAGTTAGGAGTATTAAGATGCAAATCGCGGAGTTCAGTGCACTCGGCGCCCGAGCGGTACTTTCTTACCGCCCGAGCGCCACTCCTTCTGTCCGAGTGTTTTTTTTCCAGAAGACCTATCGCTCGAGCGATAAAGTTTTACCGTCCGAGCGCAGCCCCATTTGTGAGAGTGTTTGGTTCCTCCTTCTTTTAAAGTTCAATAGTGAGTTCATGTCTTTTATTTTTGGGAAATGTTCACACATTATTTTAGAGATTTTTCGGGATTCGATGTCATGGGTTAGTACGATGATTTAACGAGGTCAAGTACCGAGTGATCTAGAATGTCATAAGCTATTTTTGTACTTTGATGGTGAGCACGAGTACTTACGTCTAAGCTATGTAAGTTAAGGGTTTGAACGCTTGTTAGTATGTGCAGCAGTGGCCTCAAGAGAGATCCAACGAATCCCTCAACGCCAAGTAAGTAAGTATGTTTGACGTGCAAGAAAAATATTTTAAAGTTTTTGAGGTATGCTAAATGTCTTGTGACCAAGTTATGTATGGGATCGGAAAGCGGTAAAGTATGACCATGAACCAATCCACCCCGTTAAATTATGAAGGGGTTTAGATCAGGATTGGAAAGCGGTAAAGTATGACCAGAGACCAATCCACCCGTTAAATTATGAACGGGGATCTCATGTATGTGGCAGTGGATCATCCCTGTCAGCCCAGTACTGTGGTTTAGTCTGATCAGGCGTCTTATGTATGGGTCACTTGCTTTGAAACATATCTCTACGCAAAATGATGAAGTTTATGTATGTTCAAGTATGTACGAAGTAAGCATGTTTAAGAAAAGTTTTATGTTGTTGGCACGTCTATGTGTGTATGTACGTATGCTCTACCTTATTTATGCAAGTTCAAGTTCCAGTATATACGTTCTATTTTAAAAGCTGCATGTGATCTTATTACGTAGTATTCGTTACTTCCAGTTTATACATGTTGAGTCTTTAGACTCACTAGACTTGATCGATGCAGGTGAGGATGACTTTGAGGAGACGAGGGGTGCGGATCAGTGAGCTGGCTTGGACTGAGCGGGAGGCTAAACCCGAGGACCGCCCATGTTTTTACGTTTTTATGCAATGCTTCAACTAGTCTGATTTCATGTTTTGGTTTATGATTTTTAAACAAGCATCTTCCTCTAGCAATTTCTGTTTGGGATGAACTATTGTTTATGGACGAAAATTTAAAGTTTATTTCATATTTAAGAAAAATTTATTTTTCCGCAAAATTTCAAGTAGTTTAAAAGTACGGTACGTTACAGTTGGTATCAGAGCGGTGTTCTTGTAAAGGGTTATGCCTACTGCCAGTTTCGAGAAGCTCACGAAACCACACCTCAAGTCTGTAAGTTTTAAAGTTTTGAATTATGTTATCTATTAAGCATTAAGTCATGATTTCATCATGTCCATGTTTTAAGTTTGATTTACGTGCATCTTATGCTATTGATATTATGTTCATGCATATTGGGTTTACGTGTTGGGTAAATTGTTGGAACAGTATGCCTCCTAGACGCTTGATTAACCGTGAGGCAAGGGATGAGGATAGGGAGGTTCGGGAGGAAGGGAGAGACGCTCTTCCTCCTCCACTACCGCCAGATATGCAGGCACGGATGCTTGCGGGAATGACTCAGTTTTTCGCACAGTTTGCGGGGAACCAGGCGACAGTGGATGCAGGGGCTAGGCCCAGACCAGAGGCGGTGTATGAGAGGTTCAGGAGGATGAACCCAAAGGAGTTTTTGGGGACTACTGACCCGATGATAACTGAAGGATGGATTAAGTTCATCGAGGTGATATTCGAGTTCATGGAGCTGTAGGATGTAGACCGGGTTAGGTATGCCACCTACTTGTTGATTGGAGACGCCAGGCTATGGTGGGAAAGTGCATCAATGTCAGTTAACTTGCGAACACTGACGTGGAGTGGATTTAAGGAGGGTTCTACTCCAAGTACTTCACTGAAGAAGTACAATCCAGACTGACAAGGGAGTTCATGACATTGCGTCTGGGAGACAACAGCGTAGCTGAGTTCGTGAGGAAGTTTGAGAGGGGGTGTCATTTTGTACCCCTGATAATTAATGATGCCCAGGGGAAGCTGATACATTTTATGAATGGGTTGCGGCCAATCTTGCGTCACAATGTGAGAGTTGCTGGTCCGACTACCTACGCCGTTGCAGTATCTAGAGCCTTGGCGGCAAAGCAGGACCAGAAAGATATCGAGGTCGATAGGCAGGGCAAGAGGCCCTATAAGGCACCACAGCAGCAGTAACAATGACCTCAGTTCAAGAGGCCATTCCAGGGGCAGCCATGAAAGAAGCCATATCAGGGACCGCTGAAAGGCAAGGGTCCTATCCCACAGCCAAAGGCTCCTCAGAGGCCGGAGTACCCAGTGTGCCCGAAGTGCAATCGCCAGCACCCGGTGCAGTGTCTATATGGGCCGGGCAAATGTTTCAAATGTGGAGCTAGTGATCACATGCTAAAGGAGTGCCCGCAGTGGAGGCAGCCAACCCCGGGGAGAGTGTTCGCCATTCATGCTCAGGAGGAGAACCCAGACACGACGCTATTGACTGGTAAACTCATTTAGTTAAGCACCGTACTATTCTGTCATGCATGTTTTGAATTGTATTTGGGACTTTAGTGTGCTAGTTAATATTTTAGTGACTTGGAATATAAATTTCTTCTATGCTTGAGGTTTAGGTTAGAATTTGGGATATAATAAGTTTGTGTGTGCTAACGTCTCTCAGGAAACATTTTCATAAAGAGAGTATCAACGAAGGCCCTGATAGACTCAGGAGACACCCACTCTTTTATTTCAGAGACATTCGCTAGTCACCTGGACGTCGAGTCTATTGGACTCGACGTGAGCTACTCAGTGATAGTCCCATTAGGGGAAGAATTATCAGCTACTAGTGTGGTCAGGGACATCGATCTCGAGCTGCAGAGCCACCTAGTGTACGCCGATTTGATCGTATTGTCGATGCCAGAGTTTGATATCATTTTGGGAATGAATTGGCTGACAAAAAACAGAGTTCTAATTGATTTTCAGAAAAGGTCAGTGTTAGTAAGACCATTGGGCATGGAGCAGTTTCTCTTTGAGCCAGCTAGATGGAGGGGTTTCCCTCGCATGATTTTTGTATGCAGGCGCGAAGACTTATGCACAAGGGTTGTCAGGCTTTCTTGGCCAGCATTATTTTTACACCTGACGTACCCACTCCGTCATTATCTGATGTACCAGTAGTCAGAGAATTTCCTGACGTCTTTCCAGATGACGTCACAGGCCTTCCACCAGAGAGAGAGGTGAGTTTTCAATTGACCTTGTGCCAGGCACCGTGCCAATCTCTAAGGTACCATACCGTCTAGCTCCAGCTGAGTTGCTAGAACTCAAGCAGCAGATTCAGGTGCTTCTAGACAAAGAATTCATCCGCCCTAGTTTCTCACCATGGGGCGCACCAGTGCTCTTCGTGACTAAGAAAGACGGGAGCATGAGGCTGTGTATCAATTACCGAGAACTGAACAAGGTAACGGTCAAGAACAAATACTCACTTCCAAGGATCGAGGACTTGTTCGATCAGTTGCAGGGAGCCACAGTGTTCTCTAAGATAGATATTTGATCGGGGTATCACCAGCTGAAGGTGAAAGATGCAGATGTTCATAAGACAGCCTTCAGAACCAAGTATGGGCATTACGAGTCCTTAGTGATGTCGTTTGGACTGACTAATGCTCCAGCGATATTTATGGACTTGATGAATCGAGTACTTCAGCCCTACCTAGACCAATTCGTCATAGTGTTCATTGACGATATTCTCATTTACTCGAAGAGTCATGAGGAGCATGTTCAGCATCTGAGTAGAGTTTTGCAGAGTCGCAAGTTGTTTGCGAAATTCAGTAAGTGTGAATTCTGGTTGGATAAGGTAGCATTTTTGGGTCACATAATATCTAGCAGTGGTATTGATGTGGATCCAGCTAAGGTGACAGCAGTCAAGGAATGGGTTGAACCGAAGAATGCGTCAGAGATTCGCAGTTTCCTAGGCCTAGCAGGCTACTACAGGAAATTTATTCAAGGGTTTTCTTCGATAGCAGTGCCACTCACTTCACTGACGAAGAAGAATGCTAAATTCGTGTGGAGTGATGAATGTCAGAAAAGCTTTGATACTTTGAAGCAAGCCCTTACCTCAGCGCCAGTGTTAGCCAGGCCATCAGGGCAAGGAGATTTTGTGGTATACACTGATGCATCTAAGCTCGGGTTGGGCGTAGTGTTGATGCAGTATGGTCGGGTTATAGCTTATGCTTCCAGGCAGCTGAAAATGCATGAGAAGAACTACTCGACTCATGATCTTGAGTTAGCCGCCGTTGTCTTTGCGTTGAAGATATGGAGACATTACTTGTACGGCGAGAAATGCCAGATATTCACTGATCACAAGAGTCTCAAGTATTTCTTCACGCATAAAGAATTAAATATGAGACAAAGACGGTGGTTGGAGTTGTTGAAAGTCTACGATTGTGAAATTAGCTACCATCCAGGGAAAGCTAATGTTGTGGCAGATAACTTGAGCCGAAAAGTTGCGGTCGTAGCACAGTTGTCAGTGCAGAGATCTCTTCAGTCAGAGATTCAGAGATTCGGGTTAGAGGTTTATCATAAGGGCATGGCTCCTAAACTGTCTAATCTGACGGTCCAGTCTTCCTTGCTAGACCAAATCCATGTAGGTCTGATGGTATTGTGAGATACAGAGGTAGAATGTGGGTACTTAATGTTGATTCGATCAGAGAGGATATTCTGACAGAGGCACATGCATCTTCGTATTCCATTCATCCAAGAGGTACCAAGATGTACAAGGAGTTACAGATTCTGTACTGGTGGCCATGTATGAAGAGAGACATCTGCCGTTTTGTATCTGAATGCCTCACTTGTCAGCAAGTGAAGGCAGAGCTTCAGAGGCCAGCATGAATGCTCAAGCCACTCCCTATCCCCGAGTGAAAATGGGAGAATATCACCATGGACTTCGTTGTTGGGTTGTCGAGGTCAGTCAGGGGATCCAATGCCATTTTGGTTATAGTGGATCGACTAACTAAGTCAGCGCACTTCTTGCCAGTGAAGACGACTTTATCCATGACTCAGTATGAGGAGCTTTATATCAGGGAGATAGTTCGATTTCACTGAATCCTAGTTTCTATTGTGTCCGACAGGGACCCGAGGTTTACATCGTCCTTTTGGAAGAGTTTGCATGAAACCATGGGACGAAGTTGCTATTCAGTACAGCTTTTCACCCGCAGACAGATGGTCAGTTTGAGCGAGTGATTCAGATTTTGGAGGATCTATTGCGAGCCTGTATGATCGATTTCCATGGGACATGGGAATCTAAGCTACCTCTAGTGGAGTTTACCTACAACAACAGTTTCCAGGCATCTATTAGTATGGCTCCCTACGAGGCATTGTATGGGAGGAAGTGCAGATCGCCGATTCATTGGGATGAAGTCGGTGAGAGGTCAGAGCTTGGTCCAGATATTGTTCACTAGAGTGCAGATGTGGTGGTCAAGATCCGAGACAGGATGAAGACCGCACAGAGTCACCAAAAGAGTTATGCTGACAAGAGGAGAAGGGATCTAGAGTTTGCCGTAGATGATCACGTCTTTGTAAAGATATCATCCATGAAGGGTGTTATGAGATTTGGGAAGAGAGGCAAGCTTAGTCCAAGATTCATTGGACCGTTCGAGATTCTCGACAGAGTTGGGACATTAGCTTATCGTGTAGCCCTACCGCCGAATCTGGCCGGTGTACACAATGTATTCCACTTCTCGATGCTGAGGAAGTACTTAGCGAATCCTTCGCATGTTTTGAGTTATGAGCCGTTGCAGCTTGCTCCAGACCTGTCATATGAGGAAAGACCTGTCCAAATCCTAGACAGACAGGAGCGGAGACTTCGGAACAAGGTGACCAAGTTGGTCAAAGTCCGTTGGCTGAATCAATCAGTGGAGGAAGTCACTTGGGAGACCGAGACAGATATGAGGAACCGCTACCTAGAACTGTTTGGTAAGATTTAATTTCGAGGACGAAATTTATATAAGTGGGGGAGGAACTGTAGAGCCCAAAATCAGTACATGTAAAACTCAAGCATTTATTTAAGTGTTAAATCATTTATTTAAATTTAAAATGATTTTTAATGATGCATGATTTATTAAATTGTATTATTTTAATGTTTATGTGATGCACGTTAAAATATTTCTCGAGTTTCCTGTTTAAGGCGATTATTCGATGCGAGATCGAGGAAAAGAGTCCGGTGACGATTTTGGCATATTTTTATGTGGTATTTTATTTTTAAGTTAAGGTTGGGGCATATTAATTAATTTAACAAGTTTCAGCATTTTTAAAGCCTAAATTATGTAATTAGTGAGTTTAGAATTTTGAAAATTTTAAAGTTGGCTTTGCGCATTTTATTTTGTTAAAAAGGAGAATTTTATAAAATTAGTGTGTGTTTATTTTAATTGAAGAGTTGTTTAAAATTAGTGTGAGTTAATTTTTTTGTTAGCATTTTAATTAGTTAATTTAGCAATAATTTCTCCTTATCAAAAACACACACACGTTACACCCACTTACACACACTTACACATTTTTACACACACCAAAACATACAACACACACCTACACATTTTATTTTCAGAATTTGAGAGCAAAACCTAGGGTTCTTCCACCATAGAGCAGCCGCCCCTTCTTCTGAATCTTTCCAGCAAAATATTGTTGATTTTGTTTCAAGAAAACCATTCCACAAGCGTCCCGGATCTACCTCGCATCTTTCCCCGGTTCGGTGTCGTCGTTCGGTAACGTTAAAGATTTAAAGGCATGTATATTCTATTTTTCCTGCGTCGATCTAGTCATATTATGTGTTGTGATGTTTTTATGCGAGAAAATCCATGTGTGGTGTAAATGGTTTGAGCAGAAAAATTGTTTGATCAATCTATGCAACGTTTTTAGATTTCAGAATTTTGTTTTTACTGTATTTCGAATTACTGTGATTTTTCGGTCGCTTTTCTGGAAAACCTTTCAACATATGAAACGTAGAACTTTTTGATACCTTCGATTTGATATAAAATTTGAAATATTTGGATAAAAATTGTGTGCGTTATGGTGTTTTTCGTGGGGCTGCTCAAACTGCCTTTTCTGAAAATTATGCTATTGATGTGTTCTTGAAGTTTATTTGTTGCAGGCTTCGTTAGAAACCGTCGGGTGATCACTCCTGTGTTTAGGTATATGGAGCATGAGTTTGGGATGAGTTTTGATGCTTCGTTTCGTGTCGATAGTCGTTGGTTGCATTATAAATCGTAGGAAACAATTGATGTAAAAATGGAGTTTATGGGTTTTATTGCGTTGCGTGTGGTGCGTCGTTTCTTTGGGAACATTTGGGACGTTTTTATTGAGTCAGGTCAGTGTCATAGTGTCCTAGGATGAGTCTCGATAGATTTGTTCATGAATCGTATTATTTAGTTAGGAGTATTAACATGCAAATCGCGGAGTCCAGTGCACTCGACGCCCGAGCGGTAGTTTCTTACCGCCCGAGCGCCACTCCTTTTGTCCCAGTGTTTTTTTTTTCCAGAAGACCTGGCGCTCGAGCGGTAAAGTTTTACCGCCTGAGCGCGGCCCCATCTGTGAGAGTGTTTGGGTTCTTCCTTCTTTTCAAGTTCAATAGTGAGTTCATGTCTTTTATTTTTGGGAAATGTTCATACATCATTTTAGAGATTGTTTAGGGTTCGATGTCATGGGTTAGTACGATGATTTAAATAGGTCAAGTCCCGAGTGATCTAGAAAGTAATAAGCTATTTTTGTACTTCGGTGGTGAGCATGAGTACTTACGTCTAAGCTATGTAAGTTAAGGGTTTGAACGCTTGTTAGTATGTGCAGCAATAACCCCAAGCGAGATCCAACGAATCCCTCAATGCCAAGTAAGTAAGTATGTTTGACGTGCAAGAAAAATATTTTAAAGTTTTTGAGGTATGCTAAATGTCTTGTGACCAAATTATGTATGAGATTGGAAAACGGTAAAGTATGACCAGGGACCAATCCACCCCGTCAAATTATGAACGGATTTAAATCAGGATTGGAAAGCGGTAAAGTATGACGAAGGACCAATCCACCCGTTAAATTATGAACGTGGATCTCATGTATGTGGATCTTTCCTGTCAGCCCAGTACTGTGGTTTAGTTTGATCATGCGTTTTATGTATGGGTCACTTGCTTTGAAATATATCTGTACGCAAAATGATGAAGTTTATGTATGTTCAAGTATGTACGAAGTAAGCATGTTTAAGAAAAATTTTATGTTGTTGGAACATCTATATGTGTATGTACGTATGCTCTACCTTATTTATGCAAGTTCAAGTTCCAGTATGTACGTTCTATTTTAAAAGCTACATGTGAGCTTATTACGTAGTACTTTTTACTTCCAGTTTATACATGTTGAGTCTTTAGAATCATTAGACTTGATCGATGCCGGTGAAGATGACTTTGAGGAGACGAGGGGTGCGGACCAGTGAGCTGGCTTGGATTGAGCGGGAGGCTAAACCCGAGGACCGCCATGTTTTTACGTTTTTATGCAATGTTTCAACTACTCTGATTTCACGTTTTGGTTTATGATTTTTAAAAAAGCATCTTCCTCTGGCAATTTCTAGTTGGGATGAACTATTGTTTATGGACGAAAATTTAAAGTTTATTTCATATTTAAGAAAAATTTTATTTTTCCGCAAAATTTCAAGTAGTTTAAAAGTACGGTACGTTACAGGTTGTATCTCATAAACATACAGGAAATATTTAATAACTAATGTATCAGAATTTTGTGTTGTGTTCAGGTGTTGTCAACACCAGTACACAACACTACAACGAAAATTAATTATGAACGCATATTATTAATTTTATTGAATAAACAGAGAGCAGACGTAAATCATGCACAAGTACGAATACTTGTGCGATGCCTCATGGCAAAAAATTCACTAGAAAATATGTAAATTGTTTACACCAACCAATGCTAGTGAAAATATAAAACCTAAATTCCTTGACACACCAAGGAATTAAATATCATCAAAATAAATTACAACTAAAACTGAGATGCATAAACTAAAACACGTAATTCTTAAAAACCAAACAAAACCACTCGACGAACAACACTCTGCGTCAGTGTTGTTCTTCGAGTGTTGGCAAAACCAAACATCAACACGTGATCATCTGAATCAATCACTTAAACTCTTCACGTGGAAATCTTCAATTCCGAAATTCAGTAGCAACATTGTTATTGTTCCGTTCTTCTTTTCAATATTCGATCATCATATATATATCACTTCCTGACCTATATCTTCATAGATACTCCTTACCTATAAACAAGGAAACAAGAGTTTAATTAGAATCAAACTCTACACAAGATTGGTATGTTATATCTTATGGATAATTTCCCAAATTATCTTGAATAATTTCCAAAAATACGATTAAGTATATCTAGGGAAACAAATCATTAAATTAGTCTAGAAATCCAAAATAAAATATTAATTAATTTGGAATACAAGATTCCTTTCAATCTCCTCATTTTTGCATTTCTGTACAAAAATTACAAAAATGATGATTAAACCCGTTTGTAGCTCCCTCTGAGTTTTTAAAGTGCAACTCCCCCTGAATTTGACACGTCAGTTCAATAACCAGATAGCAAGGAAGTTGGAAAGAAGAGATACCGTAAACATTAACATTTGGAGAACATGAAACAAAACCAATAAGGAAGCTGAATACACAACCACAAGAAAACGAAATAAAAAACGGTAACATCAGTCTGCATCAGCAGCAGCAGCAGTATCCGCAGCTTCATCTTCATCACTTTTTGGCTCTCCCCCTTTGTGGCCAGAATGCACACCAACTTCAAGAAGCAATCGATAGTCGGCGATCTGACTTTCATGATAGGCAATGGTGGTCTTGGCCTGGGTAATCTGCTGAAGTGCAAAGGTAATGGTGTCCTGGGATTGTTGAATCTGCTGGAGTCCAAAAGAAATTTGTGCCTGGATCTCGAAAGTGGTCAACAGGATAAACCCATAAGGAATGGATGATGATGAGGGGGCGGTGTTTCCAACATCCGAGGCAACACCAGCAGTGAATGAAGGAGCCGAGTTTCCAACCTCCGGGGCAACACTTGTGGCTGACCGTGGAAGATCCACTATCCGATTTTCTTTGAAATATGCAGGGGCAATCTTCAGTGATTCCCCTATATCTATCAACTGATCCTCAGCGATGGGGACAAACCCTTGAGATTCCAGGATGCTATATATCAAGGACGGAAATGGGAGCTTTCTGGATTTCAACCCCCCAGCAAACTGGAGAATGGTGTTGAACACCATCTGACCAAAATTAAATGATCGACCAGTCCCAATCTTGAAAAGAGTGACAGCCTGTGGTCTTGTAACCACAGTAGAGTTTGTAGAGGGAATCCAATTTCTGATGGTAGTATTGTGCAACACTGAATAGAAAGAGGTCATGTTCGCTGCTGCCAGGCGCTTGGGAAGGCTGGCGAACTTCGTGAGGAGACCTCCTGTAAGTACAGAGGTGATAGAATCAATGCCCGGAAGATCACCTGAGTCTTCATCGGCCCGAGTGTTGTAGAATTCATTTATAGAGTACGGGGAGAAGTGGTAGATAGCACCGCGTACAAAGACACGTCCAAACTTGACTGACCTCCCATCACCAACACTGGAGGTGAGATTGCAATAGAATTCTAGAACGGGCTGCCTATCATAAGGCATAACAGAGTTTACTGTTGAACTCAGCCTGCGGGTGTGGAGAAAAGCAGTTAGATTGTACTTCCCATAGGCTTCAAAATCAATGTTGCGTTCTTCCACGAATTCTCTATTGGAATACTGGTAACATTGGCCTACTGCGAATTCAGAATAAAACTTAGTAGAAAAGGAGGTGGCTAGATTGTAGTCCTCAGAGTCGGTGTTGTCAACACTCGGCTCGACACCGGTCTCAACACCTTCAGCACCTTCCTCAGACTCAGCAGCTCGATCAGAGCTATTATCAGACTTTTCTATTTCAGACATAGACTCAGATTCTGATAAAATCGTCTCGGATGATTCAGATGTGGCTTCACCCACTTAAGGCACTAATTCCTATCCAGATTTTGTTTATATGAGGATGTTAAGAAAATCAGTTAGGGATTGTTCGTCCTCAGAGGAGAAACATACCTCTTGAGAGGGCTCAGTAGATTCCTCAGGTGGAGCAACAGAGGAAGATGAAGAAGCAAATGTCTTCTTAGTTTTGCAGGCTGCTTTCGAGCAACCAACTCATAGTTATCATCATTGGAGTTGTCCCCCGATGAGAAATCTGAATCAAGCGTAAAGTAAGTGGCAATACGCGGTTTCTTCGGAGCGGAAAAATCAAGGCTATAACCTGCCTGTTGCTTTGATAGCCTTCGAAAAATTGGAGGTTGTGGGGGACAGGCTCGCTGATAAGCTTCGCGATCAGGAGGATTGTCGAGATCCCAAGGATTTCCTGGTTCTCCTGCTGCAATTTCCTTCAGCGGGATGGGCTCTGGAGCGACATGTACTATCTGTAAAGGATTCTCGATGGGAGTCTCAGACGGAGGTGTTGTTGGTGGTATTGCCTCCTCGTGTGAAACAGCGTGACTCACGTCCATTTCACTCCATATATCCAGCGGATCAAATTAATTATCTGCCATTTTCAAGAAGTAGAGTGTTACAAGGAAATTCGAAAAATTCTCAGCGAAAGAGAGAGTGAGAGCAAGAACCGATTTCGGGAAATCAGAGAGAAGAAGGAAAGTTAATTAACATAAGTATAATTCATACGATTGAGTATAAAAACCCTTGGTGTAACGGTAAAAAAATAAACAAACCCGTAACAGACTCTTCTAGGCCCAACGGTAACAATTCTGAATTTACCCAATTACATAATCACAGTTTTGCCCTTGATTCAAACGGTAACTGGGATTCAAAAACGTGTTATATTATTTCCAAAGAAATGTAAAACCCAGTTGATTGTAACCCACAGACATAAGAAGTCACTTCTTCTTCAACAAATGGATAATCAAGATATTATCAACTGTTAGATTTTAGATACTGATGACTCGCTATCTTTAATGGGTTCACGAAACACAAAAAAATATGCATGTCCTTATTAAGCCTCAGGTATGAAGAGTTGAATAAGATGTCAGGCAGGGTATAAATTTGTGTAGTGTCTGAACTTGGTGTTGGCAACACCTCTTGGCAACACTGCTGAGTAAAAAAAAATTCTTTAGATTCAGAAATAGTAGCTCCCACACTAGAAGAACGGTCTTCAAAGGACTCTCCTAGGTAGCTTTTTCCATTACTATTTTAACTTTAGAAGTGTTAGCTCACACTAGAAGAACGGTCTTCAAAGGACTCTTATAGGTAGCTTTTTCTATTTTTTCCTAAACAAACTCTTTATTTTCCTCTTTTCTGTTTTTCTCCTTATCCTCACTTTTTCCAAGTAACTTTTTCACATTGGACACAATCACGATTTTCGTGATCATTCTCAACTACTCGATGCCTTGGATTGAGCATAATTTACTCCGCAATATTTGGTTGGAAATATGAAAATTCAGAGTACCTTTCAGAAATTGCCTTCACTGTTCAGACTTTAGACAAATAAATAGGATGATTATGATTATGCAGTATGCCTATCATCTTAAAAATAGACATGTAAAAATGGTGTTGTCACCGGTGTTGGCAACACCAATGAAAACATGAGTGTGTGATTATTGTACGCACATGCTGAGAGACTTCCGAAGATTGAAAAATCTCTCAAAGTCCAAAGGTTTCGTGAATATATCAGCTAGTTGATTCTCATATCTAACAAATTTCAGTTGAATTATGCCTTTTTCAACCAAATCTCAAATAAAGTGATGACTTATGTCTATGTGTTTTGTTCGAGAGTGTTGAACATGATTCTTAGAAATGTCTATAGCACTAGAGTTATCACAATATACCAACATGATGTCACTGTGAAAAACATAATCCTCAATCATTTGGTTCATCTAAACAAGTTGTGAGTAGCAACTAGCAGCTGCTACATACTCAGACTCAGCTGTGGACATGGACACACAATTTTGCTTCTTATTGTACCAAGACACAAGGTTATTTCTTAGGTAAAAACACCCACCTGATGTGCTCTTCCTATCATCTAGATCTCTGGCCTAGTCAGGATCAGAAAATCCTACCAAGTTTGTGTTTGTCTCTTGTGTGTACCTCAGTCCTAACTCTAGTGTACCTGCAATGTATCTAAGTATTCGTTTCACCGCTTTTAGGTGTGATGTATTTGGATTTGCTTGGTACCTAGCACACAAACACACACTGAACATGATATCGGGGCGAGTAGCAGTTGAATCCAAAAGACTACCGATGATGCTGCGGTACATGGTGTTGTCAAAACCGTCGGCAACATTATCCTTAGACAGTTTTTCACTTGACCCCATGGGAGTTTTCATATGCTTAGAATTATCATTTAAGAACTTTTTAACCAGATCCTTAGTATAATTGGATTGACACATAAATATACCATCATGCAGTTGTTTAACTTGTAATCCAAGGAAGAAATTCAACTCTCCTACCATGCTCATTTCAAATTGTGATGACATGCATTTAACAAAGTTATCAACAAGCTTTTGTGATGAACCACTGAAGATAATGTCATCTACATAAACTTGAAAAATTAAAATATCATGCTTCAATTTTTGAATAAATAGGGTTTTATCAACCTCAACTCGTTTAAAGCCCAAGTTGATCAAGTAATCAGCCAACCTACCATACCATGCTCGTGGAACCTGTTTCAGTCCATATAGAGCCTTCTTCAGCTTGTAGACATGGTCCATGTGATGTGTATCTTCAAACCATTTAGGTTGACTTACATATGCTTCCTCATTCAAAATTCCATTTAAAAAAAACACTCTTTACGTCAATTTGATACAACTTGATGCGCATATGACAAGCTATTGCAAGCAACAGTCGCACAGACTCAATTCGGGCTACAGGAGCAAATGTTTTATCAAAATCCACCCCCTCAACCTGCGTATACCCTTGAGCTACCAACCGAGCTTTATTCCGAATGATGTTACCCGATTCATCTGTTTTATTTTTGAAAATCCATTTTGTTCCAATAACATTGGTATTCGAAGGTCTGGGAACTAAATCCCAAACATCATTACGCCCAATTTGTTCAAATTCTTTATGCATTGCATTGACCCAAAATTCATCTTTTAGTGCATCATTAATATTCTTTGGTTCAATTAGAGACACAAAACATGAGACTTACTTGGGAAAATGTGGAACTCATGCACACCAACCCAATCATTTTTCGGTGGTCGACCTTTTCCTTTTTCCTCGTTTGCACGTCTTCACGTGCTTCACCAATAATTTGTGATGATGGGTGATTCTTCTGAATTTTCCTGGAAATATCTTTCCTGCCATTGATTATCACATCATCATCATCATCAATATCTTCATTTTCTATTCCTTCTGTTTGGTTCAGAGGCGGTGTTGCACTCAGTGTTGCCCCACTGAACTAAACACCAGGCTCAACACCTATACTTGTCGGTGGCTCACTTGCATCCAGCAGTTCTTCAGTACCTTTTTCCTTAGTTTTTCCTGTTAGATATGCAAAATCAATACAACATTAATTGATTCAATAGTTGTCCTATTTCTCAAGTTAAACACACGATAAGCGCAACTATTCATTGAATATCCGAGAAATAGGCATTGATCACTTTTGGAATCAAATTTTTCAAGATGATCACGATCATTTAAGGCATAGAAAACACAGCTAAAGATATGAAAATATTTAAGGTTTGGTTTTCTTCCCATTAAGATTTCATAGGGTGTCATGGTAGATCCAATCCTTAAAAATATACGGTTGGAAATGTGACATGCAGTATTCAAAGATTCGGCCCAAAAAAATTTTGGCACATTCTTGGAACTTAGCATGACCCGAGCCATTTCTTGGAGGGTTCGATTATTCCTTTCAGCTATGTCGTTTTGTTGAGGGGTCTTCAGAGCTAAATATTCATGACTTTCTTATCGCACAAAGAAATAAAGTGAGAATTCTCAAACTTCTTACCATGATCGGTTCTTATTCTGGTCACCCTCAGATCATACATGTTTGTTATCCTAGCATGTAATTTCTTAAAAACATCAAAGGTGTCAGATTTTTCCTCTAAGGAAGCTTATCCAAGTAAAGCGCGAAAAATCATCAACACAAACAAACGAATATTTCTTACCACCCAAGCTCTCAACATCCATTGGACCCATTAGATCCATGTGTAATAGTTCAAGGCATCGTGTTGTCTCGAAGTGTTGCAACACCGGATGCGCAACACGAGTTTGTTTACCTTTCTGACAAGGTCCACAAATATATGTATTAGTGAACTTAAATTTGGCATACCTCTTACAATATCAAACTTACACAGATTTTTCAAGGTCTTGAAGCTCACGTGACCCAGTTTTTGATGCCACAGGTCTAAATCACTTACCTTGGCACTTCGGCAATCATCACCTTCTCCCAAAAGATAGCAGTTGTCAGCAGACCTAGTATCTGACATAATACAAACATTGGCATCATTAAAAACTTCACAGTTATTTTTGTTGAACCTAACATGTAAATCATCATTACAGAGTTGACTTATGCTTATTAAGTTCGAATTAAGTCCTTCGACATGCAGAATATTGTGAAGTTCAGGAAGCCCATCAACGTTCAGAGTTCCTTTGCCTACAATTCTCCATTTTGCACCACCTCCATAGGTTACACGTCCACTTTTTACTTCAACATAATCAATGAGGTGTTCTTTGGAACCAGTCATGTGGCGAGAGCACCCACTGTCAAAGTATCATGCACCTGCAATGTTAGTTTTTAAAAAGGTATAAATGACATTGCATCGAATAACAGTTTTTGGTACCCAAATTTTTTGTTTGGAAGAATTCTTGACTGCGGTGGTGGACTTGGTGTTGGACAACACCTTATGAAACACCCGATTTGAATGCCAACTAAGGTAGTCATTTCTAAGTTTGTAGCAGAAGGGTTTGATGTGTCCAGGCTTATCGCAGTAGTGACAGATGAAATGACGATTTCTTTGCTTGGAGTTTGAGGTTGACACAGGCTTCTTGACTTGTGGCACCTTCGTTGAGGAGTGACTTTTTGACGGTGAGGAAGATGAGCTGGAAGTTTTCAGCTTTTGTTCAGAGACCAGCTCAGAGGCCAGCTTTGAGCTTTGCACAGTCTTCATAGGTGGATTTACTGTTAAGGGGTTAGCATAGTCTTCAACACTCTTCACAAATACTGTGGTCTTTGAACTCGAGTTAGACGACTCACGATGTTCATATACACTTTCAACGTATCCAAGACCAGTTCTACTATCCTTTCCAATAGTTAGCATTGAGTCAAGTTTTGATGAGCTTGAGTTAAATTTTGCAAGGGTCTTTGATGCCTTCTCAAGATCATCCTTGACTTTACATAGTTCAAGGTCCTTCCTACTCAGCAATACTTCAAGACGAGACAAGTTGCTTTTCAAATCAATGTATTCTTTTGAAAGTATGGAGTGTTTCTTACTTCGTTTGAGCCAATCATCATAAATTCTTGTACATCATCTGGACAATCTCCACAGTAAGATCTTCTTGGTCAGATCCCTGGATTTTATCAAGATCTGAATTTTCTAGAGATTTATCATTAAGACATAGTGTCATTGACACGGTGTTGCGGTCTGGTGTTGCACCACCAGTGGCACCAAAGGGATTGACCTGCAGATTATATATGTTTCTCTGGATGGCAGATAGGGAGGTACAATCGTTTCCTTCCTTGGAGTCACGTTCTCCATCAGTGTCTTCATCACTTAAGGAAGCTGCCATGTTTTTATTTCTGCGAAGTCGGTTGGCACACTCATTTACATAATGACCAAATACGGAACATTCGCGACATTGGACTGAATCGAGTTTCTTTACCTCTGGTCGACCCAATGCTTTGTTCCTTGATCTAGAATTCCCTTGAGTAGGTGCAGACATTTTATTCCTTTCAAGAGGAACAAAAGAAGGTTTTGGTGTTGACACAGTTTTCTTCTTGTCTCTCATTCTTTTCAAGTATTCACAAAACTTCTTAGTAATCAAGGAGATTGATTCCTCACCAAGATCAGATTCATTTTTCTCTTGAATTAGGCTGTTCATGGAGTCATCAGTGGTTTGTAATACAATTTCCTTCCCTTTATTTCTTTACTGTAGGTCCATATTCATCTCAAATGTCCGGAGTGAGCTAATCAAGTCTTCCAGGTTAAGTGTAGAAATGTCCTTAGATTCGTCAATATCGCAAATTTTGATGTTGAAGTGTTCTGGGAGAGATCGGATCTCAGGACCTTGCTAACCAGTCTTTCATTCGAAATAGGATCACCGAGACTAAAAGCCTCATTTGCAATGTCACGCAATCTTCGATCATATTCAACAATAGTCTCGTTCTCCTCCATTCTCAAGATTTCAAATTTGGAGGTTAACATCTTGAGTTTGGTTCTGCGAACACTTTCAGACCCTTCGCAGTGCTTCTGAAGAATATCCCACGCTTCTTTAGCAGAGATGCAGTTGGTGATAAGGCTGAAAATGTTGACATCAACAGAGGTGAATATAGCATTGAGCGCCTTTGATTTAAAATTTCAGGTTTGGACTTCATCATTAGACCATGAACTATCAGGTTTAACTCTACTATCCCCATCATCATCAACTGTTCTCGGTGGGGACCAACCATCTAATACTCGTTGACATGGCCTTCCTTCAATAGATCTAACGTATCCATCAAGTTTTTTTTTTGTGTATTTCTTGTAAAAACAGCAGAAGATCAGAATCAATCACTTAATGTATCTAGCGTTGGCTCTGATACCACTTGAAAGGGCTGTATCTCATAAACGTACATGAAATATTTAAAACTAATGTATCAGAATTTGGTGTTGTGCTCAGGTGTTGTCAACACCAATACACAACACTGCAGTGGAAATTAATTATGAACACACTTGAATAATTTTATTGAATAAACAGAGAGCAGACGTAAATCATGCACAAGTACGAATACTTGTGCGATGCCTCATGGCAAAAAATTCACTAGAAAATATGTAAATCTTTAACACCAACCAATGCTAGTGAAAATATCAAATCTAAATTCTTTGACACACCAAGGAATTAAATATAATCAAAATAAATTACAACTAAAACTGAGATGCATAAACTAAAACACGTAATGCTTAAAAACCAAACAAAACCACTCGACGAACAACATTCTGCGTCAGTGTTGTTCTTCGAGTGTTGGCAACACCAAACAACAACATGTGATTATGTGATTCGTTCACTTAAACTCTTCACGTGGAAATCTTCAATTCCGAAATTCAACAGCAACGTCGTTATTGTTTCGTTCTTCTTTTCAATACTCGATCATCATATATATCTATCACTTCTTGACCTAGATCTTCATAGATACTCCTTACCTATAAACAAGGAAACAAGAGTTTAATTAGAATCAAACTCTACACAAGATTGCTATGTTATATCTTAAGGATAATTTCCCAAATTATCTTGAATAATCCCCAAAAATACGATTAAGTATATATAGGGAAACAAATCATTAAATTAGTCTAGAAATACAACATAAAATATTAATTAATTTGGAATACAAGATTCCTTTCACGTAGAAATGTGATTTTACTTGTGCCATTCCTATCTCAGTAGTTCCGGCGGGACGATTTGTATTATACTTGTAAGGTATAAAATGCGATAACGTAATCTAATTGCATGCAAATCTAAGAAAAATAACTAATTAAATTGTTTTAATGGCATGAATTAAATGGGATAGACATGTTTAAAATATGATTTCATATCAGAATGCATAAAACTATGCTTTTAAGGTCATTTGGGATGCGATCGAGGAACGGAGAGGGAATTTTTTTTATTAAATTATTATTTTTAATTGTTTAATATATGGTATATTTTAAATAAGAATTTCGAAAATGGTAAATTTTGAGGTGTTTTACGCGTCGAATCGTATTTTAAACCGATAGTCGATTTTTGATGAAAATATAGACTTTTTGTGAACTCGGATAATATTTCGAAAACTTTTCTAAACGAAATATTTTAACTGCTATCTAATGGGCCTATTATACTAAAGTTGTTGAGCCTAAACTTGTACCAAGTGTTTTATTTAAAAACAAGGCCCCAAAACCCTAACATACAACACTCAAACTCACGCCTCACACCAAGCAACCCTAGGACTCTCTCCTCTAGCAGCCATACACGAGCACACACCCTCAATTTCTAGGATTTTCACGTTGTTTTTGAAGAAAAAATGCAGCAAGTCATGTCCCTCTCCGTCGACGTTCTTCGCACCTCAAATTGTTTTTGTGCGTGAAATAAGCAATGACACTCCTTAATATTCCTTCACTCATTTTTTATACCATATTATGTGTACTTAACATGGTTGCATGAAAAATAGGATACGATTTCTTATATTTTCGTTTTTATGGCCTGTACACGATGAAACTTGAGTTTATATGCTTTTAAATTCATAATTATGTTGCAAAAAGGGCTGCCATGATAGGGCTAGGGGAAAGGACGTTTTTCAACATGTTTAGGGGTCCATAGAGGCTAGACTAAAGGCTGGAAGAGGCTAGGGAAAATCTGCACGTTTTCTTTGGGTTTAAAGGAACTAGGGTTCAAATTTTAGGGTTCTGATGGACCAGGCCGTGCGATGCTGATGGTTCACGTCCAGGGGTATTAAGACGGCTGAGTCATGGTCCTAGATGGGTCAAGGGGCGGCTGGTACAAGGCCTAGGGATGAAACCGTGAGAGGGGGCCGCACAAGGCTTATAGGTGGCGGCTTGATGGTTGCAAGTGCTAGCTGCTGTAGGGCTGGTCCAGTGGGGTATAAGAGGTTCAGTTAGTGTCCCAGTAGGGTCAGTTAGGACCTGGTTGGGTCGGCCAAGGGTTAGGATTGAAGCAAATTAGGGTTTTCGAATTAGTGCAGAATTTTACAGCAGTTATCTAAGCTTGTTCAAAGGTCTTAAATGGTTTGATTTGGGTTGTAAAGGGTATTGTTAGGTAGTAATAAGATATGGTTCAAATTTGGTAAAGTTTGGTAAAGTTTCGATTCGATTCGATTCGAGTTAAAACCGAGACGTACATTTAAGTTTTAAAACAAATTGAGAAATTAGTCGAGGAGCTTGAGTTTACGTCCAATAAATGCTTATGTGTGTATTTTAAGGTGATATGTTAAATTTGGATGGATTCAGGTCATCGTTTTATGGTCCAAAGGCAAATTGGGAAAGTTAGGGTTTCAGGGAAAAAACGATCATTTTATATCTGAAAAATGTTAGACGTCCTAGCAATGCTCTGAATGTTGTAATGAACATTAAAATTTTATTTTGAGAGTTTATGGGATTTTATGATGGAAAACGATAATGCTAAAAGATATGTTGTATGCTTGGTTTAAAGGAAAAAATGATGTATATGTATGAAATTTTATAAGTGATAAATATGATGAAAGATTGAAGGAAATGATTTGATTGTGACTAAAATGAATGGATATGATGGTATGTAAGGTCAAGACTCAGTTGACGGGTGAGAGTTTCGCTGATGTCCCCGATGCGTAGTACCATGGTTATATGTAGATTGATCCATCGACCCAAAGCTGAAACGAATGTCACAATTAATGATCTGAATTCAATAAAAGGGAAACATATACGTATATGATAAAAGAAAAAAAGGTTTAAGGTTTGTGCATGTTCATTAAAATCTATTTTATTAAAAGTATCTTTCACTGTTTCTTGCGAACTTATATGTATTACTTGTTATTATGGTTAAGGTTTGCTGAGTCAATAGATTCACTAGGTATGAATGATGCAGGTGAGAATGATTTTGTTGACAATGGAGGATTTTATGGTTGAACTAGCTGGACTGATGGTGCACATAACCGAGGACTTTTGCTAGTTTTCCGCATTAAGATTACTTTAAAGATTTTATGACGTTTATGAATTTTGATGCTTTTGAGTGGTTTTTGAGAGGACTTAAGATGCTTATAATTTATTTTGAAAAATACTAGTTTTAGGTTTGGTTGGACGGTTTACAATTTTATGTTTTTTATTGAGTTCTTTTGGATTTTCAAATAATAGGTTGATTAGTTTATTTTAAATATAAAAAATTATATATTTATATACTTACAGTTCGGCCGAAGGCTTAAAGAAAAAAAATAAAAAAATATCTAGTATCTTTTAAAAAAAAACGAGTAATAGACGTTTTAGTATTCCATTGAAATACTTGTCCACAATTGCTCCATCTTTTAGGAATTACCAATTTTAGGATCAGTGCCGATACCAACGTATGATCTTGCAAATACCTTATCTTTTTGGAGTGACCAATCGGTTTTGTTTTTTTCTGGTGCATTGTCCTCATTGCCGGAATCTGTAGTGGTGTCAAGGGTAATATTCTCGAGTCTAATTGGAGAAGAATATTGTCGGAAATAAGACTTTGGGACAAAATTCAGCGTAACAAACTCCTTCTCCGAGACCATAAGGAGGGGATGGCACCATAAGATATTGAAAATAATTAGGCAGATACGTATAAAATGGAGCTCCATAGGTATAGTCGGATTTATTGGTAAATATTGTAATTATGGGGACAAATTTGGAATTTTGTGAAGATGCATTTTTATATATTTAGAAGAACCCAACCAATTCATCCAAGATAGATGAATTTTTTTAATATATTATTAGGGATATAAAGAAAGAAAATAAATTTATTGGATTGTGAATTACAAGAAATTGTGTTGGGTGCAATAATTGTCTCTGCTTAGTGGAGCGATCGAACCGTGGTGCTTGAGTTGCTGTGCGGTTTAAAAGATTTGAGTTGCACAATTACTACTAGCTATAACTTTTGGTAAAACGGAAAGCGTTCCGGTCCTACAATTGGTATCAGAGACACAAGGTCACGGGTTCGATTCCCGTTGATTGCAAGGAGTGCAATTATTGGGAGGGAGATTGTTGGGTGCAATAATTGTCCCTGCTTGGTGAAGCGATCGAACCGTGGTGCTTGAGCTGCTGTGCAGTTTAAAAGATTTGAGTTGCACCATTACTACTAGCTATAGCTTTTGGTAAAGCGGTAAGCGCTCGATCCTACAAATTGGATAAAATGGTGTTGATGTAAAAACTGAACGAGTATAAATGCCTACTATTTGCAAAAATTATTAAAATAAAAAATCACAAATTCTTAAAATGTCCAATGGCTAAAAATAGGTAAAAACTAATTGAAGAAATTTTTTAGAAAAAAATAGGAAATTATTTTTAAAAATTCAAGAAAAATTTAGGTTGAATTTTTTTTAAAAATGGAATATTGGGGCTAGCGGGTCCCACGCAGCAACCTCTCACGTGTTAGAGTAGGTTCCTAACAATCGAATTTGTGATTCGGATTTTATTGAGTCTTATGTTACAAACGATTTTTTTTTACAAATATTTTATGTTTTATACATTCCAGCATTTACGTTTCTGTATACCCATGCAAGATGTATAGAATAAGGCATTAAATATAATATGGTACAATGAGGTCATACTTACGATGGCGATCATGAAACACATTTAAAATTTACTGTATATATTATAAATTTGTTCCTAGTCGATTCAGCGGCAAAAAATAAATACGAAGATCGTTCGAGATCGATACTAGAGTTTGAGATGTTGTACCTTTTTTCGTTGGGCATTGAGATGTCTGATCATGCATGATGAGTCCTCATATGATGAATTCACAAAAACACCCTCCCTCACGTTTTTCAACTGGTTATCATTTACTGAGTGAAAAAATGCTTTTATGGTTGTATATCATTTGTCCTTATGATCGGAACAACATAGAGGCTCTACGTATTAGTGCTGCACTTCGAATCGTTTATTGGAACCATGAAGTTCATCAGTTGGCGAGGTTAGGTATATTGTCGACATACGTAAGAGCCAATGCATTATAGTCAGGGATTTATCACTGACCTAGGGTTGTTGATATCCTATATTATCTGATGAGTTAATAGTGCAATGAATCTTTGGCCAAAATATAAGATGTTTAGAAGAAAGTGATTCCTTAGTTGCATATGTGATTCCACTACAATCACTCAAGATAAATCGGATCGTTCGAATTTCTATGCAACCCTCGATATACCAATGGTTTCAGATTCGATGAAGATATATGAGATGCAACGGCCGTACTATACCCTAATCACAACCTACTACTTCTTGCAGATTTTATCAACAATACTTGGGAAATGATGAGTGAAACGTCCACTACTCGTTTTTCTTTAAAATATACTAGAATTTTTTTTCCAACTTAAACATGAAATCGTACATCATGAGCCAAACCTAAATTTAACATTTTTCAAAATAAAGCATAAACATCCTAATCTCTCAAAATCCCTCAAAAGCATAAAAGTCCTAAACGTCATAAAATCCTTAAAGTAGCTTAAATCATAAACTTAATTTTTTGGAAAACTAGCGACAGTCCTCAGGTTGTGTGCACCTTCAGTCCAGCTAGTTCAATCATCAAGTCCTCCATCAATATCAACATCATGCTCACCTGCATCGATCACACCTAGTGAGTCTATTGACTCAGCAAACTTTAATCATGATAACAAGTAATACACACATTCACAAGCAACAATGAAAATATTTTTAAGAAAATAGCTTTTCATGAATATGCATAAACTTAAACATTTTTCTTTCATCATATATTTTTTTCTTTTCATCATATACATACATGTTTTCATTTTTATTGAATTAAGATCCTTAATTGTGACTTTCGTATTAGCTCTAGGTCGATGGATCCATCTACTTATAACCACGGTACCGGCGACGGGAACATCAACGACACTCTCACCCGTCAACTGAGCCTTAGCCTTACATATCATCGTATTAGTCACAATTAATTCACCTCCTTCAACCTTTCATATTTCCATCACTTTTAAAAATTCATGCATATATATATATATATCATTTTTATTTTAAACCAAGCATGCAATCTGTCTTTTAATATTAACGTTTCATCATAAAATTATATAAATATTTGAAATAAATATTTTAGCTTTTATTACATCATTCAGGACATTGCCAGGACGTCTAACATTTTTCAGGTGTAAAATGATTGTTTTGTCCCTGAAACCCTAATTTTCTCAATTTATCCTTAAACCTTGAAACTATGACCCAAATCATTCCAAACTTAACTTAACACCTTAAAATACAATCATAAATATTTCTTAGACATAAAATTACGCTCCTCGACTAATTTCTCAATTCATATTTAAAACTTGAACTTACGCCTCTGTTTTAACCCGTATTGATCCAAAACTTAACCAAACCTTATCAAATTTGAACCATAGCTTATTAACACCTAACCATACCATATATAATCCAACTCAAACCTTTAGAACCATAGAACAAGCCTAGAACCTTGCTAAACATTTATGCCCATAATCGACCAAACCCGAGCCTTACAATCCATGCACCCCCTTTCATTCCTAGCCCTTAGCCGACCAAACCAGACCCTAGATAACCATCCTAGGACATTGACCGAGCCCCGTAGACCTTTCTTGATGGATCGCGTGCTGGGCACCTTGAGGTGCTTCGAACACAATAAATCAATGAGCTGCAATAGCTCGTGTTCTAAGAACATATACACCGATGAATTAAATCGAGTTTGATTACAACCCAAGCGAAAAATACTCGAAGTAATCATTCGTTAAGAAATACTGATATATTTTATATCATGTGTAACTCAATAACTGAAACTAAGGGGGATCAGTTCTCGCATGTATCAGTTCAGTTATAGTGAGAACTGAACTGATAGATACTCGAACTGATCAAGTCAGTTTAAAGCTAGGGGTTAACAGTTAGAGTACACAAGATATGTTTATGGATGTTTGAAGACTTCAACTGCTCCTACGTCACCCCTTCCACCACCTCGGGTAGGATCCACTAGAAGACTTTGATTAATTACAACAAGTGTAATAACCCACCCAGCTTAGGACTTACCCACTGTCTAACTGAACTCCTAGACTAGACTGAATGCAGCACCTTCCAATCAACAATTATTTAACGTTTGTGTGTCAAAGACTACATACAAAAGTTTATTATCTTTGTGCAAGACAGTATTTGAGTGGTGGTATGTGTGTGTGTGAGAACTGATATCTGAAAACTACCCGAAAGTGTTCTTACACACTGAGGGAAGTATTCTTCTAATCTAAGCTGATAACACGATGAAGTGTTCCCTCTGGGCTGATTGCTTCTTGTAAACTGATATGCAATAAGAGTGACCTTTCTCTGTATCTTGACACACTTGTTGTATTGTATATATATCTATATATTCACTGATCTTCAGCTTATATTTATAGGCATTTTGCTGAACGTACAGTGAGACTCAATTATTGTATCTGTTGCGGCCTGAATGGTTCCTTGATAATCGTGTCTCGAATTTTCCGACATATATGCTGAAACTTTTTGTCTTTAAGCTTTACAGCAACGTCCAATATTGTACTATTGATGGTACAATTGCTTTTGTACCTTTGTGTGTAGCTGGATTCCATTGAATAAGTTTGTCGAGTTCTGAAACTGATTGATTCCTAACTAATGCTCTGAACTGGTCAAATACACTGGTCTTGAACTGGTTTGGTGAAATTAGTTGTCTCGTCAGCTGAACTGGTTTCACTGATTCAGTTGAACTGATCAGTTGGGCTTATCATTAGTTGAGCTCTTCATCAGCCTGCCGGGCTTCTGAAGGTCTTCTGCTAAATTACCTATCAACTGAACAATAAGTTGAACTGCTCTTGATACATCAATCGGACTTATTCAGTTTGATCAGTCAGTTGGCACTTTCAGTTTGCTTCTCGATAGCTTCAGTTTTGGTTTGATAAATGATCAGTTCGAATCCTGATCAGTCTGAGTATCTGCGCACTTAGGTAAAATCATTAGAAACAAAATAACAAGTTTTTTCATCATCAAAATCAAGATTGTGAACATGAAATGTTCCAACACTTCCTATATCAGCTCTACTGCCCATGCAAGCACAACCCAAATCTCGCGCCCTTGTATGCCTTAAGCGACCCCACACGTACGTGCAGCCTATGTCCTCCCGTTCCAGCCCTGGCACAACCTTCTAGGACCATGACTGGACTCCCTTAGGACCCTTGAACATGTCCCAAACAGCAGCTAGCAGGCTCCCTCAACTAGGATGAAAAACGCAAACCCAAGCCCATAGAAACCCAATTTTCGTTCATCAAGATACCCTATCTTTTCCAGCCTTTAAACATGAACCTAAGGACCCTTAAACATGTGGAAAAACATCCCTTCTAGTAACCCTACCATGGCAGCCCCTTTGTGCATCATAAGCAAGAGTTTTAAAAGATGAAAACTCTAGTTTTATCATGTTTATTTCATAAAAACAAAAATATACAAAGTGTATCATGTTTTTCATGCAATCATGTATCAAAACATATAATATGTTGTGAAAGATGAGTGAAGGAAGATTAAGGCGTGCTTTTGCATATTTCACGCATGAAAAACAACTTGAGATGCGAAAAACTTTGGTGGAGAGACGGGGGAAAAATCTTGCTTAATTTTTCTTCAAATCTGCGTGACTTTTCTTCCAAATTTTCGCATGGTGTGTTTTGATGAAGAATCCTAGAAATCCTAGGTGATGGGCGTGTAGTTTGAAGGAAATAAAAGAGCTTCAAGCTTGATTATTTTATATAAAACACATGGTGCAAGTTTAGGCCCATTAACCTTGTATAATAGGCCCATTAGATAATTTTTAAAATATATTTTTAGGAAAGTTTGTAAAAATATTAGCCGAGTTCTCGAAAGTCTCTATTTACATGCGTCTTTCAATTAACTAACCATCAATCATACCCAACTTTCTAAAAAAAATTAACTCTAACAGAGGTATAATTTTAACTTTTAAGATCATGACTAAAACTTATGATATATCAGAATTAATTTCCAAAAAATATGTTAATTTTATGTCTAATCCTATAACTTAACTGATTCAAAAACTTTATCTTAAATTGTCATGACCCTAAATTCTTAATTTGCCATAATATTATTCCACCAACGCTTAGACTTTCAAAATCAATATTGATTCATTCTACAATGCCCTTGATTACCATTCCTTATAGTATTATAACCAAGACATCTCAAAGTTCTAAATATCCCTTCTAACCTAAATCATCGAAAATTCCTATCATTTAAACAATTCGATTCCCACTTATTGCTATACTAGTACTCAAATTCTAACAATTGCAAATTTATTTCTTGATTTCCTCGAGAATTATCCAATTGATCCTAAATTTCGAAAATTCTACAATTAACTTATAAGTTCTTGGCATTCATAATTAAATTCTATAGGTTTTCCGTAACATAAAGTTCAATAATCTTAAGCTTATTAAACCAAAATCAATTCTCATAGCCAATCTTACTTTTGTATCAAAACCTAAAATCTCAAATTATACATTTTATACTTCTAGAGACCGACGCAGTCTTCGAATCATTATTCCTTATATAATTCTCGAAAATTAACTTAATTAGTAACCACGAATCATCAGTATTTTCTTAGAAAATCTACATGCCCCAAAAGCATTCATAATCTTCATAATTAACTTATGACCCAAAGAGTAGAACATCAGCATTAAAACCCAAAAAATCAATAGTCAAATCATTTTTAACTTTTCCTAATGCTCATTAATCAAATTCTTAAACATGTCCAATTCCACTACAAAGCCAGCATGTATGAAAATCATATAATTTCTTATTTTATATCATAACATGCATAAAAATTCTGAAGCATATAATCTTTTAGCATTAAAAAATCATGCAACCATGCAGATTTAATCATAAAATCATTTATCATGCAAATTTAAACATAAAGGTCATTTAACTTCAAAAAGTGTTTAAACATGTAGCTTAAACGTATAAACAATGTAAACATGCAGGTGATAACATTAAAAACATTTAAA
This sequence comes from Primulina tabacum, assembly GCF_025594145.1. Classification (NCBI taxonomy): domain Eukaryota; kingdom Viridiplantae; phylum Streptophyta; class Magnoliopsida; order Lamiales; family Gesneriaceae; genus Primulina; species Primulina tabacum. Next base: position 27,062,222 of record NC_134563.1, on the reverse strand, counting down.
ACATTTAAACTTACAGAATTGATGCTTGATGACTGAGCTTTACAGAACTGGCAGTGGCACAACCTTTTGCATGAACATTGCTCTAATATCAACTGAAACGTCCACTACTCGTTTTTCTTTAAAATATACTAGAACATTTTTTCTCACTTAAGCATTCAAAACATGAAATCGTAAACCGTCAACCAAACCTAAATTTAACAATTTTCAAAATAAAGCATAAACATCCTAATCTCTCAAAAGCGTAAAAGTCCTAAACGTCATAAAATCCTTAAAATAGCTTAAATCATAAACTTAATTTTGCGAAAAACTAGCGACGGTCCTCAGGTTGTGTGCACCTTCAGTCCAGCTAGTTCAAACATCAAGTCCTCCATCAATATCAACATCATGCTCACCTGCATCGATCACACCTAGTGAGTCTATTGACTCAGCAAGCCTTAATCATTATAACAAGTAATACACATACATTCACAAGTAACAATAAAAATACATTTAAGACAATAATTTTTCATGAATATGCATAAATTAAACATTTTTCTTTCATCAAATACTTTTTCCTTTTCATCATATACGTATACGTTTATATTTTTATTGAATTCAGATCCTTAATTGTCACTTTCGTCTTAGCTGTAGGTCGATGGATCCATCTATGTATACTCGGTAGCGGGCGACGGGGACATCAGTGACACTCTCACTCGTCAACTGAACTTTGGCCTTATATATCATCATATCTTCGTATTAGTCACAATTTATTAACCTCTTTAAACCTTTTATATTTTCATCACTTATAAAAATTTATGCATATATAAATAATTTTTTTAACCAAGCATGCAACATGTCTTTTAGCATTAACGTTTTATCATCAAATTCCATGAACATTTGAAATAAACATTTTAGTATTTATTATAGCATTCAGGGCATTGCCAATATGTCTAAGATGTAAAATGACTGTTTTTCCCTGAAACCCTAATTTTCCCAATTTATTCTTAAACATTAAAACGACGACCCAAATCATTCCAAACTTAATATAAAACCTTAAATAAAACCATAAATATTTCTTAGACGTAAAATTACACTCCTCGACTAATTTTCTAATTTCGTATTTAAAACTTAAACCTACACCTCAGTTTTAACCCCTATTGACCCAAAACTTAACCAAACCTCACCAAATTTGAACCATAGCTTATTAACACCTAACCATACCATATACAACCCACTAAAACCATTTAGAACCATAAAACAAGCTTATAACCTTGCTGGACATTTATGCCCATAATCGACCAAACCCTAGCCTTACAATCCATGCGCCCCCTTTAGTTCCTAGCTCTTAGCCAACCCAACCAGACCTTGGATAACCCTCCTAGTACCTTGACAGAGCACCTAAGACCCTTCCTAAACCAGCTCTACAGCCCATGCAAGCACATCCCTAAACCTGCACCCATTCATGCCTTAACCGACCCCAAACGCACGTGCAGCCCATGTACTCCCGTTCCAGCCCTTGCACAACCCCTCTATGACCATGACTAGATTTCCTTAGGACCCTTGAACACGTCCCAAACATCAGCTAGCAACCTCCCTTGTCTAGGATGAAAAAGGAAAACCCTAGCCCACAGAAACCCAATTTTCGTTCATCAAGGTTGTCCAGCTTTTAAACATGCACCTAAGGACCCTTAAACATGTGGAAAAACATCCTTTCTAGTAATCATACCATGGCAGCCCCTTTGTGCATCATAAGCAAGAGTTTTAAAAGATGAAAACTCTAGTTTTATCATGTTTATGCCATAAAAAGAAAAATATACAAAGTGTATCATGTTTTTCATGAAATCATGTATAAAAACATATAATATTCTGTGAAAAATGAGTAAAAGAAGATTAAAGCATGCCTTTGTGTATTTCACGCATGAAAAACAACTTGCGATGCAAGAAATGTTGGTGGAGAGATGGGGGAAGAAGCTTGCTGAATTTTTCTTCAAACTTGCGTGACTTTTCTTCCAAATTTTTATGTGGTGTGTGTTGATGAAGAATCCTAGTAATCCTAGGTGATGGGCGTGTAGTTTAAAGGAAATAAAAGAGCTTGGAAGCTTTATTATTTGATATAAAACACATGGTACAAGCTTAGGTCCATTAACCTAGTATAATAGGTTCATTAATCCCAATAGATAATATTTAAAATATTTTGTTTAGAAAAGTTTGCAAAAATATTAGCGAGTTCTCAAAAAGTCCCTATTTTCATCAAAAATCGAATACCGGTTTAAAATACGAGTCAGTGCGTCAAAACACCTTAAAAGTCTCCATTTTCGGAAATATCATTTAAAATATATCATATATTAAATAATTAAAAATAATCATTTAATCAAAATATTTTCCCTTATATGGTCCCCGGTCTTCGTTCCTCGATTGTGTCTCGAATAATCTTTAAAACAAGGTTTTATGCATTCTAGTATAAAATAATATTTTAAACATGTAAACATGTCTAACACATTTAATTAATGCAATTAAAATAATTTAATTAAAACAGATAAGAAATTTGATAACTAGCACGCATGAAGTACACGTGGACCTTCAATTTTACGGGACGTTACAATGAGACTATGCTATTAGGTGCTTATACCATGATTCTGTTAGAGTAGGTGCCCGGCAAGCCAACTTGTGGCTCGGGATTTATTGATTCTAATGTAAAACAGTCTTTATTTTAATAATATTTTACAATTTTATTCGATTATGACATTATACTTTATCTGTATACCCATTCAAACTGCATAGATGAAGTCCTTGAATATACAATAGGTACCATGAGGTCTGCGTCGCAATGTAAGATCATGAAACTCATTAGGAAGTGTATCGTATATTCTAAACAGGTTCCTAGTCAAATCAGATTCCTAAAACAAGGATAAAGGTCGCTCGAGCTCGAGACTAGCATCTGTGATGTAAACGCCGTGTTTCATAGGCAAGGGGATGGAGATGTCCATTAACACAGATGAGTGATCATATGATGATGCACTGAACAACCCTCGCTCGGACTGTGCAAGTGGTTCTCACTTATCCAGTGGAATAGTCCACAGTTATGGTTGTACACCATTAGTCCTTTGAACCGGGACAATGTAAGAGCTATACGTACTAGCATGCACTTTGATCTGTTTACCGACTCCATCGAGGGTCATCAGGTGGCGAGGTTGGGTGTAGTTTCGAAATACATAGGAGCAAATGCATTGTAATCGGGGATTCACCGTTCACCTACGGGTGAAGATATCCTATGTGATCTGATGAGTTATTATTGCAAGGAGTCTCTGGCCAGAGCAAGAAATGTGCTTTAGAAAAAGGTGTTTTCCTAGTTGCACATGTCATGCCACTATTAGTATTCAAAGATAAATCGCATCGTTATCGAATTCATATATAACTCTTGATATGACAATGGTTGTAGATTCGATCGGAATATATATGTTGAAGGGACCGTACTGTACGCTAACCATGACTAAAGGTTCTTGCAGGCACTATCAGTGATACCTAGGGGATCATGGGGCGATGCTATAAGACACTCTTACCATGATCCGATGGGTGCAATCAGAAATGAGTTCTGACATTCTTGATCAAGGAGTTGATGAAAAGAATGTGGTTAACTAGGGTAAACTCGAATAAAAATAAATTTTATTCTGAATCACTTGGAGATGTGAACCCACAGCTAGCTGTATCCCTGAACCATTGAGGGTCACACAAGTATCAGATTCTGTGTTTCTGTTGAGATAGTCAAATTTCAATGAGTTGGAATTTGGCGACTATAGTTTGATGGAGATCAAACAGGAAGCTTATAAAGGATTTTATACGATGATTCCATAGGATGAAAGAAATGAAATTTAGCATGATTGCTAAATAAGGAAGGAGAGTGGAACTACCTGTTTTGTGAATGAGTTCACTAAAACTGGCAGTTGTCTAATATGGTAAGTAAAAATTTTGATTTTCGAAATTTTCAATTTTTATTATATGAACAAGATTTGTATCCTTGATACATCGGCGCTCTCGGATCGTCGATCGAGGTTATAATGAGTTCGGAATCATTTTTTTCGTTAATTTGGAATTTACTAATTAAATGATTCTGCTAGTAGTGATGACTACTAACATGCACAAATTCCCATAAATATTCTAGAGGAGTCTAGAATTAAATTAACCAAGGAGTTAGTTTATAAATTAAATAATTGTTATTTAATTTAATAGATATATATGTATATATTTTATATGGTGATATAAAATATGTTTATATAATATTATTATATAATGTATTATTAAATGTTAATAAATATATTATAAATTAATTATATGAGAGTTTAAATATAATGAAATTATTAGAATCCTTGTGGGAGAGGAACTCATAATTAGATTAGGAGTCTCACTCTATCTGTACCACTAGGGCTCATAATTAAAAAAGCCTAATTTTTGCACACAAAAGAAAAAAATTCCCTTCCTTCCTTGATGAAAGAAACCCACGGCCATCGTTAAATTTTAGAAGAAAATTTAGGCAAAAAAGAAAAGTTGATTTTCTTAGTTATGGATTGAGAATCCATAATAATTGTTTAAGAATCAATTAAGAAAAAAAGATAAAGCATCCCATCCTTTTCATGAAAAGCTCTCGGCCATGAAATAAATTGGTTGGGAAATTTTTGGCCAAGTGATTTTTCCTTCCATCACCGCGCAGTCGACACTACACCATCAACGGATTTTGAAAATTCGGAGTGCGCAATCTCAACGCACAAATTGTTTGGATTTTCTAGTGCAAACCAAGCGAGGAAAACAGTCTTCGATCGTGGACCTAATTAGACGATCAAAGGAAGGACGTTCGTAGGAAATTACAAAAAGGGCGATATCCGCCTCAAACCGGAATAGTTTGGAGTCCAGCGTGTAAAACACAAAGGTATAATCTTAAACGCCCTATGAATGTTTCAAACACATGATGCCCAAGAACAAAATTTTTAAACTTCCGATGCGTCTTGAGTGCGAGAATACGATGTCCCAATAGATTCGATGGGTGAAATCTGAAATGAGTTCTGATATTTTTATGATCAATGGGTTGATGTGTAAAATATGGCTAATTAAGGTAAGTATGTATAAGAGACACGTGTTATCTCGAATCACATGTTTTTTGAACTCATGACTAGTTGATTCATGAACTATTGGTGGTCACACAAGTATTGATTTATATGTTTATGTTGAGATAGTCAAATTCAATTTTGGTCATTAATGTTTGATAGAGATAAAACGTTTGGCTTATAAAATAGTTTATAAGTGGATTTCATATTTGAAAGTTATGAGAGTTAACAGAACTACTAAATTTGTGAGAAGAGTACAACTGCTTGAAATTTGTGAAAGAATTTCAAAATTGACTGTTGCCAAAATTTGAGTTGGTAAATAATTGACTTTGACTATGACTCAATTGAATTTTACAATTTAGATTTGACTAAATTGAATTTTGACAAAGTCTACATTTGAATAATTGATTTTTATAGAGTTAACTTTTTACAACTGACTTTGACAAGTTGAATTCAACTTCGTTATTTTCGAAAAGTATACTTTACATAATTATAACGAGTGGTGTGCACTCTTCACATTGGTAATGTTTGATCGTTGATCAGGATGATGATAAAACCTCGATTATGGATTATTTGATTAATATGATTGGAGTATCTTGGTGAAATTCTAACTAGTAGGAGTCTAGTTAGACAAAATACCTAATAGATGTTTTGAATAATTGGACTAGACTATCCTAATCAAACTAACTATAAGTTTTAACAAGTTGATCTAGAGTGTCCTAATCAAACATTGTCTAGTAGATGTCTTAGCTGGTCAAAAAATCTAGTTATAATCCTAGATAAGATTCAGGAGAATCCATGTAGATTTTCTAAACCCTAAACCCTAGATGACATCTAAAAGCTGGAAGAGGCCAGGGAAGAGCCGCGCTTTCTTTGGGTTTAAAGGGACTAGGGTTTTCGGCTTTGGGTTTCTAGAAGGGCGCGTGAAACGTGCACTATTTTTTAACATTATGTAACGACCCATTACAGGCCCAGTGGACCGCCCATACGGCCCACTGCCCCGATCCATACATACAAGTCCCAGCATGATGACGTGAGCACTTGGCACAGACTCCAGTTCATGGGCTGGAGGAGTTCTATGAGTAACCCGTACGACGCCTATGGAAAGCCCGTGAGGAAAAGAGTTCCATAGATGGGCCAAGGCCCATAGAGCAGAGCTCAAGATCGGGATAGCCTTGGGTCGATCGGGACAGTGGGCCGTATGGGCGGTCCACTGGGCCTGTAATGGGTCGTTACAATAAAAGGCGCCTTTTATTGTAACGACCCATTACAGGCCCAGTGGACCGCCCATACGGCCCACTGCCCCGATCGACCCAAGGCTATCCCGATCTTGGGCTCTGCTCTATGGGCCTTGGCCCATCTATGGAACTCTTTCTCTCACGGGCTTTCCATAGGCGTCGTACGGGTTACTCATAGAACTCTTCAGCCCATGCACTGAAGCTTGTGCCTTCCCATGATCGAACCTAAGACCACATGGATATATAGGTACTTAGCACAATCCTGGTACCAATTGAGAGCCTATATATCCATGTGGTCTTAGGTTCGATCCTGGGAAGGCACAAGCTTCAGTGTGTGGACCGCCCATACGGCCCACTGCCCCGATCGACCCAAGGCTATCCCGATCTTGGGCTCTGCTCTATGGGCCTTGGCCCATCTATGGAACTCTTTCTCTCACGGGCTTTCCATAGGCGTCGTACGGGTTACTCATAGAACTCTTCAGCCCATGCACTGAAGCTTGTGCCTTCCCATGATCGAACCTAAGACCACATGGATATATAGGTACTTAGCACAATCCTGGTACCAATTGAGAGCCTATATATCCATGTGGTCTTAGGTTCGATCCTGGGAAGGCACAAGCTTCAGTGTATGGGCTGAAGAGTTCTATGAGTAACCCGTACGACGCCTATGGAAAGCCCGTGAGGGAAAGAGTTCCATAGATGGGCCAAGGCCCATAGAGCAGAGCCCAAGATCGGGATAGCCTTGGGTCGATCGGGGCAGTGGGCCGTATGGGCGGTCCACTGGGCCTGTAATGGGTCGTTACACATTAAAATCCTACTATTTTTTATTTATAAAAGTCAAAACTTGCATACTAAAATATCTCAACATTTTCAACATCCAAAAATTTATTTAACATTTAAAATCTCAAGTGCATAAAAATCATTAAGTCTTCAATTAACAAAATCCTACATCAACATTTGACATGATCAAAACTAAACTTCAAAATAAAGCATTAAAATCTCTAAATAAATCGTTCTCAAAATCTTTATTTCAAAACTTTAACTATCAAGCTAATGCGGAAACAAGTGTCCCTTGGAAGTGTACTGGCAGACTCGATCCACTCAAGCGTCAGCGCCTCCCTCAATATCATCCTCACTTGCAACCATCCAAACCTAGTGAGTCTAATGACTCAACACGTTCTAACCCTGAGTAACAAATAATACATATACATACACATGCATAAAAATCATATTTTTATTTAAAATAAGCTTGTAATCATAAATCATTTAATCGTAAAGCTTTCCATCATCCTATATCATTTTTGGGTGAAGTTTGATCCTTGAAAGTGACAAGCTGTAATCGTATCATGAGGTCGAATGGTCATTCTTAGGTCAACATTGCGCAGGGGGACGGGCATTAGGAACCACCGTGAATGGAAACACAATCGTTGGGTTCTCTCTAGGGTCTTCTCCCGTAAACGGGCTCCATCTGGATCCTCAGTGGGTCTTATCCCTCACGATATTCCCAATAATATAATATTTGTCACAGTCAATTCACATCCTTCAAAATATTTTTTTTCCTTTTTATTCGTAAAATATCGTGTACTTTCCAAAAGCGAAAAATAGCATTTTAACAGGAAAAATCGTACAGCTTTAGCATTCATCATAAAATTACATATTTTCCTCATAAAAGTTTTAAAATATCTTTTATCATATATTATGATTCTTCGGGACACTGCCAGACCTTTCGGACTACCCGAGACGCAAAATGATGATTTTACCCCTCGACCCCAAAATCCTCGATTTTGACTTTTTCTTATTTTTATCGACTCGAGCCTATCTTAAATCATCATATAACCTTAAAATTGACTTTTTATATTTTTCTTAGAAGTAAACCCGAGCCTTTCGATTTATTTTCTTAATTACTAAACCGAGAAGCGTTTTAATCCCGAATCAGTTCCAAACTTAATATTTTCATCCCAAATTTTAAATTTAAGCTTTTCATACCTAAACTACCCTCATGAACCATGAATCAACCCCCGTGGACCAAGGTTCGAACCAATTACCTTTCTAATCTACAATCGAACCCTAGCCAATAAACCAAGCCATTATTTTCCCCAAACACCGAGCCACCCTTTAGCCACCTAGGACCAGACCTAACCCTGACCCTCCTGGACCCTACCTGAACCCTACTAGACCAGCGTACCAGCCCCTAGCCCAAAGTAGAGTCGAACGCACCCATGCACGCAAGCCCCTTGATCGCGGCTCTCCCCTTATCGAACCCCTGAGCCACCAACACCTAGTCCTCCCTGAGCCTACCCTCTAGCCCCTGCCTAGGACCTTAGTGAGCCCCTGGTTCAAGTTTACAACCTGCACACCGCTTCCCTTAATCACCAAGCCGCACGCACTACATGGTCCCTAGGGTTTTTGCTCGATGTTTCTCCTCACCGAGCCAAGAGTCCAGTGCCTCATGGTCTCTTCCTAAAGTCAAGTCACGGCCAGTAAAGTTCCCTGGTTTAAGCCCTTGTATGGCTGCTCCTCCTAGACGAGCCATCATGTGCCAAAACTCCATGAAATCCTAGGTGCACATGCTTCCTCCCATGCGCGCCTCTTCCAGCCATTGTCCAGCCTTCGTGTTGCCCCTTAAACGTCACTTTTCCCAGCCCTTTAACGTCTTATATTGATAGCATGTCCCTTAGAATTCGTAACGTGTTCATATACGCATAAAAATCATCAAAACTTTGAAAATAATAATCAAAATCTTAAATGATTTGCACCAAAATATTTTTCATGCTAAAATACATAAAACATGCATAATATTATTTGAATGGTGCATCGAAAGATTTTACAAGCGCGCCTTTGCGTTTAAAACACTTGAATATCTGATCGTCGGCGTGTGTTGCGAAGGGAGATGAAAGACTTGAAATTTCTCTTGAAATTCTCGAAAATTTTGTGTGTTTGGTGTGTGAAATGGACGGATACTATTGAGTTCAATGACCCTAGGATTCCTTTTATTTTTTTTCCGAAAAATACACGTTAATGGGTTCGGTTTTGGGCTATTTTGTTTAGGAGTAATTGAGCCCTTCAATCATAGGTAAATTAGGCCCAATAATAACTATTTAATTGTAAAATAAAAGTTGGCTGATGTAGAAAACTCTAACTTCCCCTCTTCTGACAAGGTATGTTCTGATGGTTCTGACTCCTCACTAACATGGGTTCCAGTCGGAACTAATAGTACTTCTGGTGCTGGTGCGACTGAGGTGGGCATTGGTATTTCTATGTCACCGCTCGATAGCACTTCCCCTCCCACAACCTGCTCTGGCTCTACCCCAACCCAATCGGTAAAGATATCCTCAAACATGCTAGTCACAGGGGACCACATGAAGATATCGAAATAGCAGGAAAAAGATATGTGACTAGGGTGATAACGGGCTATCCCACGTCTAGTAGAATTGGTGGAATGGGCATGCGAGCATTCCTACCACCTGGTGTTGTGCTGGTCTCTCCTACCTCAAACTTACTGAATGGCTCCGAATACTGCTACTAGTGCTGTAAAACACTATCCACCCTCTCCCGTCCTGAGAATATAGTGTGATGTATCAAAGTGTCGGGTAATCCTCTCAATAGACTCCTCAGTCTACTATCATAGAACTCATGGATATCAATCAAACAAAACCTCATATACTTCTACACATACTAAGCATACCCAAATTTTTGTTCACATGTCTTGAGTTTCCCAAATAAGATCCCTATCTCATACTGCAAGGAAATCACTTCGTTACGTAGATATCCTATTTCAATTTCCATGACTACTCTCGGTACATAATATGGGTCAGTCATCCTGTAATACATTAAAACAAAAAAATTTAAATTAACAAGGTATGTCAAATATAAATGACACATTATCGAACTATTTTAACATGACTCTGATTCCACTATGTGGGCCCCAAATACTAACGTATAATATAATGTAAAACTAACGGCTCCCACCATTATTCGGTGTATCACTTTTTCCCACATACTCATATACAATCTGTAAATGGATTAGTATGAGATTAGAACCCGTTGTTCATTGGACTCAATTTCTGGGCCTAAGTCATGTTGTCCAGGGGACTATAATCTGATTCGATGATCGTTGTCCCGGCTCCATTCATTCAATCATTTAATCATTCATTCAGTCATTCAATCAGTAATAGCCGATCGGTAACCAATAAGAAATTAATAAATTTAATATGAATTACAATATGATCAATAAATAAGAAATGCATGATATGATGCAATATATATGAATCAAGCAGTAGTTATGAAACCCTACGATAAATTCCAGACCGAATGCCAAACAGGTCATAAAATCAATAATAAACCTCATCTTTCTATCTTACAGAGTGATTTTGCTTTGATAATCCAATTGCTTCAATATTCCTATATTCATCAATTTTGTGATAATTCATGTGTTAGTAAGATTCTTCAAGAATTAATTTGTCTAAGTTCAGATTTTTATTAAATTTGGTTCTTGGATACACTTTAAATTTATGAAAAAATCATAATAATTCGAAATTAATTCCAAAAATTCAGAAATTTTCACAATAGGTGTATTTTGTAAAATGCTATAACTTTTGTTGAGAATTTTTTTCTAATTCTAAAATCATTCTACCTAGATCGTAAAATTTCAGCCTGTTTGACTAGGAGTATTTCCGGCTCCAAAAATGAGACTTGCGCTATTGTTTCTGGCCATTGATTGAATCTTGAGCATACTGGCATCATGTTCGACATTTTCCTTTCTATACTCAAGTGAAAAAACAGTGTGCATGATTGAAATCCAGAAGCCTCAAAATTGAAGATAACCATTCCAAAACTTTGTGGATCTTGATTTTGTATTTCCTTCAAAAATTCATAGAAATTCATAGACTGGTCCAAAAACTTTGAAATTTGAAATTATAGTGTAAAGAAAGTGCAGAAACCTTCGGACATGGAAATTCCAGCCATCGGGGCGGCGCGCGGCAATGATGCCGATGCCATGCGCGGCTGAGAATTTCAGGGAACACTCCACTCATCAAGATCTACAACTTTTGTATACAAAGTATTATGAGAAAAGCAACATATTTTTTTCCCAAAATTGGAATTGTAAAATTGGTTGGATATCAACTTTGCTACCAGAAAATAATAGCTTCAGGTGACTTTCTGGCCGATATTTCGAGATGTCTAGATTGTCCTCAACACAATGAACAACATTTATGTTATAACCACAACCTAAGGAAATCTTTAAGCAAGATTTTCAAGTGCATAAACATACAATTAAAAAATGTTATTTCTGAAAATATACTTTTGTAGATTCTCACGATTTTTTTTATTTTTTTTAAGTAATCTGTGAATATTTTTTTCTAAATTAACTCCTGCGCCAACTTGATTCTGGGTGTGATAGAAAGCTTAGGTAATTTTTTCAGAATTATTTAATGCCGATTACTATTTTCAAGCATTTCCTCATTTCTTGCCATTTTCTCACTCATTTTTCTTCTCCTCTCTTTTCTACTGAAATTTTCTTATTTTTTCCTGATAATATGATGGTATTGATAGGCCAAATTAAATTACGAGAGGATGTCAAGTGTATGAGGTAATTGACTCCTGATGAGGAAAGGATGTCGAGTGTTTAAGATAATTGACCTCTCATTTATCCATTAGAAGAAGCAATATATATGTATATATATATATGATTTAAATTTATTACTAATAATAATTATACCATTATAACTGGCTTGTTACAATTTCCCCAAAAACAAATCCTAGGGTAAGCTCAAACTTATCAATGATGCATTTATCATTTTTTTCAATGTTGACGATCTCATTTAGTCGAGGAGATTAAGGTTCCATAGTTTGGTGAAGGTGAATTATGTCGTATTCCATGCAAAAAATTCATCAAATAGTTCACCATATTCTCCTTATATATCACCACTAATCATTTTTATTCGTTTTGCATTTGATTCTCAATTTCATTCTTGGAATTTTTGAATACCTCCAATGTCTTATCTTTATCTCTTAAAAGACAGATAACAATATTTCATGCAATTATCAATAAAAATAATAAAATATTTTTTCCTCTTTTTTTGTTTGAAAATTAAATCACATATATTAATGTGAATTAATTCCAAAAGAGTTAGTTGTACTTCTTTCCATCGACTGAAAAGGTAACTTAGACATTTTTGCCACAACGCATACTTCACATTATTGGCAAAAACTTGTGTGAAACGATCTCACAGGTCGTATTTTGTGAGACGTATCTCTTATTTGGGTCATCCATGAAAAAGTATTACTTTTTATGCTAAGAGTATTACTTTTAATTGTGAATATCGATAGCGTTGACCCGTCTCACAGATAAAGATTCGTGAGACCGTCTCACAAGAGACCTACTTTTATGTATTTTATCAATATCTAAGTTTGACAATAAATTTAAATTCTTAAATCTTCTCAATGTGTAATAATTTATATATCCAAGTCTAGTATGTCATAAATAAAAACACTAAGAGCAAATAAATAATTTTTTTTTTAATTGATATCTTGAATACTCTCTTGTCCAAGTATCCCTTTCCTATTAAGAGACCATTTTTGCTTTGATCAAAATTATTTCACTCAAACACAAACTTAAAACCAGTCTTAATTACAATCACCAGTCTTGGAATAGAACATTGAATTAACATTGAAGCTCGAACATTTGAAAAAAGTGACTCAACAATATCGTAATAAAATCATTGGAGTAAACAGATGACTGACTAAACAACCAACTTTAAGCAAATTTGGGAGTCATTGGTCACAAGAATCGCAACGACGAAAATGCATGGTCAGTTCGGGATAGTTGAGTTAACCATCAATAGTAAAATCTCAATCATGCTACAAACCAAATGCATTAAATAAATCATGATAAAAAAAAGAAAAAAAGATGCATCTATAAAATCGCTAGGTGTCCGTTTCAACGAGCCTTGACCACCAAAGATATGATATGATATGTGCTCTCTAGAGCACTTGGAACAACATTAACTTTGAGCGGTATCTCTGATGAATGGCTGTTAAGCATAGTTAAGCCGGAAGATGTCATTCAACACATAATAGCTGCCCTGCGGTGTCGGCATCAAATGGAACATCTGGAAAACAAGTAAACAAGGTGGGATTTATAAAAACTTGAAATATAATTGATGTATGTACAAGTAAAAAAGACTGCATTTTAAAATTGCTTGTGGAACATCACTTTAAACAGAGTGATACAGGATAAAAATTTATATCTTTAAAAAACACTTCTTTTATTACAGAATTCTGCACATTCTCACCCCCATTTTGTAACTTATTCTTTGTTCCTTAACCAGATAAGTGTATTAGGAAATAAGGCGAACAAAAGCGAGAATGGAAATTCTGCACAACGCCTTCACTTCTCTGCTCTCACAGTTGTCTACTTACATCAAACCAGAATGGAAATTACAATCTTAGTTCTTTATGAGGAATCAAAATCCTTCGTAATATAAAAAGATTTTCACCACGCTATTTACAGTTCAAAAAATTAAATTTGTGCCAAGATATCAACCAATCATCAAACCCTGATGCTTAATATCAGAGGCAAGCTAAATTTCATTAGCACAGAGAAGTGCATGAGTTTCTTAAAGCCTGAGCACCACAGACTTTATCAAACAGAATAAATAATACATCCAATCTTAATATTTAAAGAAAATTTCAAACGATCTGCATTTCACTGTTGGATCTCGGTTTTCTCGTGCCCCAAACGGCAGCGGAAGTTTAAAATTTTATATTTTATTTTGACAATCAAAATAAATTTTGTTTGGGCACTTGTATGGTTTATTGAATCAACATTCATAGGGCATAAGAATTTTATGCTTTTGGTGATTAAATCACTTAGCTCCAACTGATCCGGTATGACGGATCTAGCTCTTGATAAATCCTTACGAACTTTCTTCAAGAGACTCCTTTCTTTTTCTTCTAATCAGGTCCACGACTAATGATCTATTCGTCTTCCAATTTGCACTAGAAAATTGGGAGAAGTTTTTGTGTTGGAGATCAAGGCTTGAGAGACGGCTCAACATTTTCCTTCAAAAAGGGTGGCCGAAATTTTTAGGTCTTTGGGAAAGAGAATTTCGAAATTCTCATTTGGTGGTGGCTAGTGTTATGCCTTGCTTACCCCTATTTATAATTAAGTCATCACTTAATAATCATAATTAACACTAATAGGCTTGATTAATTAAATGTGCTAGTCCAACTAGTTTAATTAATTAATCAAAGTCCATTAAGAACTTTAATTATTTAGTATTTTAGACTTGTACTCCTACAAGCCCATTAAACATACTCCACACCAATTTTAATTTAATATTTGATAAACTCAATTTTTGAGATTAATAAATTAAAATCGATTATAAATTCAACATTTGAGTTTAATATTTAATTATAAATTCAACTTCTTGAATTTATTCTCTTAAAATTTAATTATCATAAATTCAACTCCTTGAATTTACTATATCATTATATAAATTCAACATCTTGAATTTATTCTCTCTCAACGGGAACAAACGATCCAGTGCTTGTGTGACCCTCAATGGTTCAGGGATACAGCTAGCCGTGGGTTCACAACTCCTTGTGATTCAGGACATAATCCTTTATTCGGGCTTACCCTTAATTGCCCCATTCTATGTATCAACAATTGATCATGAGAATGTCAAAAATCATATTTCTGATTAAACCCATCGAACCATGGTAAGAGCATCTAGTAGCATCGTCCCATGATTCCCTAGGTATCACTAATACTGCCTGCAAGAATCAGTCGATTATGATTAGTGTACAGTACGGTCCCTTCATCTCATATATCCCGATCGAATCTGCAACCATTGATTCACCGAGGGTTGCATATTAATTCGATAGCTATGTGATAACTATAAATAGTGGCATCGCATGTACGGTTGGAGAACTCCTTCTCTAACGTACATCTCATACTCTGGCCAGAGATTCCACGCACTATAATTTCATCAGATCACATAGGATATCCACACCCGCAGGTGAACGGTGAATCCCCGACTACAATGCACTGGCTCCTATATGTGTCGTAACTATACCCAACCTCGCCACCTGATGAATCTCCTGGAGCCGGTAAACGAGTCAAAGCACAGCCCTAGCATATAGAGCTTCAGTGTTGTTCCGTATCGTAAGGACTAATGGTGTACAATCATAATCACGGACTTATCATCTCGATGAATGATAACCACTTGGAAAGTCCGAGGGAGGGTTGTTCGGTATAATCATCATATGACTACCCATCTGCATGTTTGGACATCTCTATGCCCTTACCAAGAAACTTAGTACACAACATCACAGATGCTAGTCTCGAGCTCAAGCGACCTTTATCCATGTTTTAGGCGGCTGAATCGACTAGGAACAAATTTAGATCATACAGTGTTTACAAACGAGTTTCAACATCGAATTACGATTCATTTGTATTGAAGTATAATCAAGGTCTTTATCTATGTTTGATAACATTGGTATACAGATAAAGAAATAACAAACCATGAAATAATAAATTATATTAAAATAAAGATTGTTAATTAAAACTTTTGTCAATAAAATCTCTAGCCAACATTTGGCTTGCAGGCATCTACTCTAACATTCACAACCTATTGAATCACCAAAGTTTCACCATCAACACATTTTTAAGCCGAGCTAAAAAGGTGTGATTAGCATTCAATAACACGATTCTAATCCATCCCAATTAGAAACCTAGTGAAAAATAATCCACAGCTCGACACAAATTTTGCACCAACAAAACATAGATAAATCAAACTAAAACAAAATCATGCTCCACGCTCCAATTAATTCAATCAATCAAACCCCAAAATCAATACCAAGACAGTCACGCATCGTGAGGGACACATCCAATCCGAAACCCAAAAAGGATAAAAACTTGCCTGGCTAAACTTGAGCTTATGCTGCTCCCCAGCGAGTTGAAGGTTACCGGAAACAAAAACAAGCATCCCGCCGGCGGGACCGGAAGGCTGGAAATCGACGGTGGTGATCTGATGCTGGCACTGATGGAAGGGCAAACTGGTAAGCTTGCTAACAATGTTTTGGGCGCCCTGGAATTTCTGGCCCTCGAAAGTCAGCATCGAAGCATCTTGGTAAAGGCCCGCCAGCCCGGCCCTGTTTGCGTCGAATGTAGTGTAGTAGTGTTCAACAAACGCCTTCGACAAGGTTTCCGGATCCATCGATTGACTTTACGAATACTCCCTTCCGTTGATCGGTTCTTACTACTCGCTCGCGGCCGCCGATTATTGCTGACGAAGAGAAGAGAGGAGACGAGGGGTTTTTAGCTAATGGACGAGGGTAAAATTGTCAATCAATTAAAAAAATCGTTAAGGCAGTAAAACAAAGATACTTGAATTTAATTATTTATTTCGGTCTACAAGATGCCTGATTTGAATATATTTTACCTAGTGATGACAACGGAGACGGGATGTGTTTATCATCCATATTTTCCGTCTTTGAATTTCATTTTGGTCTCCATACTCATTTTGATTCCCGTAATTTTTTGTTTGGAAAGTAATCGCAGAGATCAAATCCTCATCAGCATCTTCGTTTCAAAAATATTAACGACACACATTCAAAAATTCACCGAACATGAACTTATTTGTATACTATTATTATTAATGATAAGTGAGTTTATCTGCCTATTTTATTTTATTAGTTTTTTCTTGAAACTCTTCTTCATCTAAAGTATATATATTAATAGTTGTATATTTTAGATGAAGAAGAATATCAAGAAAAAAGTAAATATGGAACAGAAGATGATGCAATCAAAATAATGTTTTTTTCGTCTTTAGTTTATATATGAACATTTGGTTCTATTTGATTTATAGCAAATATTATTTTTTTTCAACTGTGATCCCTTAAAGAAATAATTATGAATTTTATAATTTCAAATCAGATCGTTTCAAAAATTAGTATTTTCAAAGTTTTTCTGAAGAAGAATTTAATTATATTATTGACAAATTTTATAAATTATATGATAAACAGAATCAATTAATATACTTTGTTCCTCGGTTATTAAAACTTTTGTTCTAAATTACATTATGTTATCGAATCTTCATGACGTATATAGATATCTATGCATCCTCTACAACAATATTTTCCAATATAAAAATGATAAAGTTCTAAATTTACTTCTTTTTTAAAAATATTTGAAAATGATATGTTACAAATTATTATTAAATATATTAATCAAATAACTGAAAAAAAATACGAATCTTTATTTGGTAATTCTAGGGGAAGATTAATTATAAATTTTATAATTCCGAATGGGATTTTTTAAGAAATTGGTATTTTCAAAGTTGTTCTGAAGAAGAAGTAAAATATATTATCGACAGATTTTATAAATTATGTGAAAAACATAATCAATTAATACATTTTGTTCATTAGTTTATTTAAAAAAAATTGTCATAATTGCATTTCTATTATCGAAAGGATTTATAAACTTTTTTCATGAGATATTCAAAAATTTGTGTATCATCCACAACAATCTTTCCAAATAGAAAAAGAAGATAAATTTCTAAATGTTACCCCTTTTTTTCAAAAATATTTGAAAATAATATGTTACAAATTATTGTTAAACATATTAATTAAATAATTGAAAAAAACATTATACTAATATTTATTTGACAATATTAGGAGAAGATTAATTATGAATTTTATAATTCTAAATGGGATCTTTTCAAAAATTGGTATTTTCAAAGTTTTTCTGAAGAAAAATTTTAATATATTATTGAAATTTTTTATAATTCTGTGAAAAATATTATCAATTAATACATTTTTTTCATTGACTTATTATAAATTTTGTTCTAAATTAAATTTATGTTATCGAAAGAAATTACAAACTTTTTTCGGGACAAATTCAAAAATCTATGTATTCTTCACAACAATGTTTTCAAATAGAAAAAAATTATAAATTTCTAAATTTTACCTTTTTTCAAAAATATTTGTAAATGATATGTTACAAGTTACTGTTAAAATATTAATCAAATAATTCAAAAACAAAATTATACTAACTTTATTTGACAATATTAAGAAAAGAAATTATATCTTCAAGAGATTGCGTTGAAAAAATTATGTTTTGTATAAATCGAATAAAATCAGATGTTCGTATACAAGCTAAAGATCAAAAATATTTTTTCAGTTGCATCCTCTTCTATTCAACCGCCACCAGAGATTAAAGATTTTAAATTCAAATATTTTGTTTCTGATTTAGAAAAAACTTTATAGGAAAATTTTAAAACTCTTAATATATGAACTTTAACTGAAGAAGAATTTCAGGAATAAAGTAATAAAATAAAATGGACAGATAAACTCACTCAAAACAAATATTATTATAATAGAGCTATTCCTATAGATGTTCTGAATGAAGAACAAGAATATTTTTTTTCAAATAGTTAAAATATAATGATAAAACTATTTATTAATGGAATATTGATGGATTTACTAATAAACATATATATAAACTTGCACATCGTACGCTTATATATAGTACTGTCTGTAAGACTGTTGGTAATACTGATAAAAATATTGTTAAAATGCTTATAACATAATTTACCGGCCAATTTAAAGGTTGTTAAGATAATTATTTATCTGAATCCCTAAAAGAAGAGATTTTAAGATCTATAAAATCTGAAAATAATCTTCAAATTGAGAATGCAGTTTACTTTCTAATTATGATTATCACTGAACAATTTACTGGAAGATTTAGATAAAATAGTGAAAATATTCGTATTATTTTAAGTAGTTTAAGATGTAAAACTCTTTGTTGGGGATCGATAAAGAGTTTAGAGGGGTTAAATAAACTCTTTCATTTGTTAGACTATTTTGCAAAGAGTGCTTAGAATCCTGTTAGAGATTATAGCTAATCTTGTTCGAATGTAAATCCAGCAGATCGTAATAATAAGTGCGGAAACGATCCGATGGAGTATGGTGAGAAACAATAAAACATTAGGCAGTTGAACAGTGATTGTTTCTGGAAGTTCGAAGATAAAATCTTCTACGTCTCCCCTTCTTCTGATTGGGCGGAATTACGCACTTTTGTTGTTTTTTTGGTGTGATTGCAGGAACCTAGGTAAGACAGTCATTCGGGCGCAACGGAAAGTGAAAATGGCACCTAGAAGAGAAACATGCAAGACGCCCGGGTCTGAAGGCATTGAGGCTCGCGCATATGCGCGAGCGATGCACCGAAGCGAGGTAAAATACAGTGAGCCTCGCGCATATGCGCCACCCATGGCGCGCATATGCGCGAGAGACGTGAGGCGAGACCAGACAGCAGCGCGCATATGCGCCGAACATGCGCGCAAGAAAAAGGCAATGCACAGAAGGACCCGCGCATATGCGCGAGTCTTTGTCGCGCATATGCGCGCAGCGCAACAGTCAGACTTAAATAGGGTTCTCGTGGATTTTAAGTGGGGGTTCTGAAAAATATTTTTGGCAGCCGACATATCAGAGAGAAAAGGAGCGAAAAAGTCAGAAGATACGGACGACGGAACGCGAAGAACGGAGACTGAAGACGCTAAATCCGGACACGGAGACGCACTTTTATCTCTCTTCAACACGTTTCTAATTCGGTTCTTTGCTTTTATGTTTTAATGATTACAAACAGGTTTTGTTGTGATCTAGATTTGAGCATGAACTAATTTTATTTTCTAGAGATTGACGTAGTCGTGGTCGAACCTATGTTATTGACGTTTTGAATTTTCATTTATTTAATTCATCGTGTTTATTTGTGATTTCTTGTCTTTAATGCTTTCGGATTACTGGCCATAATTCGACTGATCTAATAATTGAGATCTAACACTCGAGAGAGGTGATCGAAATTAGTACAGGAGAAATCGCATCGTCAGATGTTTATAACGTGCAAAAGACGTATAACTTTGGCGGATCCATAAGAGAACTTTGGTTGCATTTATTACGTGTTACATGATTTTGAATAGACATATTAAAATCGGTAATAGGTTATACAGTTCTATTTATCACTTGAAAAATAGAATAGAAAATATTGTGAGTTCTTGGTTAATAAATATGGTGCAAATTAATGATATGTTAGACGAATTTAATTTAGCATAGGGGAGACTCGACGAAATCATATCTCTAGATTGCTTTACTCATTGAATTTCTGCTGCGTGCTAGAATTACAGGAATTTTTATTTTCTTTGAAGTGATTATAAACCAACCATTTGATTTTTCTAAATAAAGTTGAGCTATATCAATTATGGTAATTAATTTACAATTTTAAATAATTACTCTTCGTGGGATCGATATCTGTGCTCAAACAAGTACTAAAACTTGACACCGTACACTTGCGGTAGTGAAAACACGCGACAAGTTTTTGGCGCCGTTGCCGGGGAGTAAACTGTTTAATTGCATATTAATATCGTTACTAAGCATTCTTGACTTTAATTTAGATTTTATTTTATTTATCTATTTTTTTACGTTATAATCTTTTCTGTTTTGCAGTGCATGCTAAGATCGCACAGCCCTGATTTGCTTATCTTTGATCCGGAGATCGAAAGAACTGCGAGAAGACTAAGAAAAGCGAGAAGGGAAGAAATCCAAACAATGACTGAAAACAGGGAGGACGCGAGATATAACCCGCCAGACGCCATACCTATCAGAGACCACTTCAGACCAGTGATCAACACACATTATTCTGGCATTGCTCGAGGGACCATAAACGCCAACAATTTCGAGTTGAAGCCTGCACTGATAAATATGGTTCAACAGAACCAATTTGCAGGAACTGCCACTGCTGATCCTCACGTTCATTTAAGGACTTTCCTGGAGATCACGGACACGGTAAAAATTAATAATGTTTCTGATGATATTATTAGATTGCGCTTGTTTCCATTTTTTCTCAGGGACCAGGCGAGAGGATGGCTCCAATCATTGCCGCTGGGGAGCATCACAACGTGGCAAGAGTTGGCAACGAAATTTCTGTCTAAATATTTTCCCCCTGCCAAGTCTGCACAATTGAAGATTGAGATCAGTACTTTCAGGCAAAATGACTTTGAGCAGCTTTATGAGGCATGGGAAAGGTACAAAGAGTTGTTGCGGAGGTGCCTGAATCATGGTTTTGAAGATTGGGTACAGATTGAGTTTTTCTATAACGGGTTGAATGGTCAAACACGGACAACAGTGGATGCAGCGGCAGGTGGCACGATCTTTGCCAAATCTCCTGCTCAAGCCTACGACTTGCTTGAGCAGATGACTATTAATAGCTACCAATGGCCGTCTGAGAGATCAGGAGTACAAAGGACTGCCGGAGTTTATGCTGTGGATCCTATCACATCACTCACTGCACAAGTATCAGCATTGACTACACAGATAGCAACCATGAATAAAGTGAGTACATCTAATAGTGAGGGACCATCGCTTGTCGTTGAAGAACCACATTTTCTTGAAGAAGCTCAGTATATCAACAACAGAAATGTTGGAGGGTTTGGCGGATATCGAGGTAACCCTCCCCCTAATACTTATCATCCTGGGTTGAAAAACCATGAAAATTTTTCTTATGCAAACAATAAGAATGTGTTGAATCCTCC
Source organism: Primulina tabacum (assembly GCF_025594145.1). Lineage (NCBI taxonomy): Eukaryota > Viridiplantae > Streptophyta > Magnoliopsida > Lamiales > Gesneriaceae > Primulina > Primulina tabacum. Next base: position 27,040,319 of record NC_134563.1, on the reverse strand, counting down.
ACTGGGGTTCATTACATCAAATGGGGAAGGGAAGCCATCATTTGAAGATTTAGTTGGAACATTTGTTGTTGAATCTGGTAAAAGGATGTCTAGAACTGAGTCCAGACTGGACAACCTTGAGACACACATGGCGAGTATTGGTGCGATCTTGAAAATCCTTGAATCGCAAGTGGGGCAGATAACGAAGCAACTAACGTCTCAACCATCAGGCGCAGTTCAAAAGACTGCAGACCCAAACCTAAGAGAAGCGAATGCCATTTTTATACATCATGAAGAGATTGGATAGGTAGACAGAGAAGAGAAGGAGGTCGAACTCACACCTGTTCGGGATGAAAAGCTAAGTCCAACCAAAAGAGCCCGAGGTAAGAAATCTGATAGGTATGATTTAAATCAATGCATTGATATTTCTTTACTTCCCTACCCCCAGTGATTTTTACAATTACAAACTGAATTTCAAAAGAAAAAAGGTCTTGAAGATCTCAAGAACCTACACACTAATAATGAGTTTGTAGATCAGGTGGAAGGTGAAGTTACCGAAGGAACACGAAGAAATCTTCCTCAGAAGTTGCTAGATCCCGGTGAATTTATTTTACCATGTGAAATAGGGGGTCATTTAGTGGAAAAAGCTATCTGTGACTCAGGAGCGAGCATAAATATAATGCCAAGTTCTATCTACGAGAAACTTGGATTGAGCAGGATAAAACCCACCGAATTAAGCTTGCAGCTGGCAGATAAATCGGTGAAGGTACCATTGGACATTGTGGAAGATGTTGAACTTAAGATTGACAAATTGAAAGTTCTAGCAGAATTCGTGGTACTCGATATGGAGAATAGTCAGGACGTTCACGTCATTCTAGGACGACCATTATTGGCTGTTGTTGGAGCCATCATTGACGTGAAACGAGGAAAGATGACCATGGAAGTTGAAGATCAAATGGTGGCAATAAAGGCATCCAAAAAATCATACGACCCACCATGAGCAGGATTAGTGACAGTCGGGCTGATGACAATAAACCAAGCGATGTGTGGGAGGCAACCCACATTTATTTATTTTTGCATTCGTTTTGTTTTTATTATTTTATTTCAATTTCTTAGTTATTACTTTTAATTTTCTCTATTCGAGTATTAATTTGAATCATTTTATTTTTGCAGGTAATGAAAAAAAAATCGGAAAGCTACTGGACACAGGCAGAGGAGTCCGCGCATATGCACCACAAAGGGCGGGCATATGCGCGACAGACCGCATCCAAGGCAGTGACCATCGCGCATATGCGCCACAAAGGACGCGCATATGCGCCACACGACAACACAAATTGACAGTAGCCTCGGCGCATATGCGCCGCTTCATAACGCGCATATGCGCGCGACTCAGTTTAAAGAAAAAAAAGTCAGATCGCGAACAACTCTCAACAACACAGCCGCCTCCCTCTTTTCTGAAATAAGCACCGCCTCCACAGGCCCCACCCCAGCACATGGACAAAGATGTTGATGATGATGACGGCGAGCACTGACGCTCGTCGTGGGAGGTATGATTGTCCTGTTCTTTCTTGTTTATACATTGAGGACAATGCATATTTTAAGTTTGGGGGGTGATTTGATTTGAGTTGATGTTTTAGTGTTTTATTTGATTTGATGCTTTAGTATTTTACTTTAGTCTTTATTTCTATTTTTAGTCGTTAATTTTTTTTAGAGTTGTGGAATTAACTTGATAACCAAACAATGATGAGAGTTGACCCGAAACACATGTTGTCCATGATTACGAATCCGAATGCATGCTATCTTTACTTAACCGTTTACACATTAGTTCACGATTGCTATGATTGTTGATACATCCGATGTCAAGAGAGTGTTCATGTAATTTGTGATTTGGAATGTATGGATGGACTCCAAAACCTGCATGTTGATTACTTGTTGTTGAGTTACATGTTCACTAACACAAAAATGATTCAGGCAGTCTTTGATTTATGTTGGGCCTGTTTTTCCTTGAATAATTTGTCAATTGTTAGCCCTTTGAGCCTGAATGAGAATGAGATGTGTGATTTGTTCTGTTAAAATACCCGAAAACATGATCTGTCTGTGTTTGTTGATTGATAAATTGAAAGTAGTCTAGAACTTGGTTTGGCACTCTTCGAGACGAAATACGGGTATTGTGTGACTTAGGGATGATTTAGGCAATTTTTGGAACGTTTGAGCCTTTCAAGCCTACACATAACATCATATGATATCCTAATGTCCCATGTTTGAGCTTAATAAAAATCAGATGGAGTGTGCCAGGGCACACAAAAGCCCCCATTCGTATCAATTCTAAACTCCTACGTCAACTACCAACTTTTGAGCATATACACTAGTACTTACCGAAAACTGAGAGAAAACGAACCTGTGTATCACTACACAAGTTCTACTCCCTCGTGTGCGTATAAGAATATCATCGAAAAAAAGAGGAAAAAGATGAAAAGAAAGAAATGAATTTCTATGAAAAGAAAAAAAAAAGGACAAAATGGTGAATATGTTGCGGCAAGGCAAGTGGAAGTGAAAAAAAAGGAAGAAGGAGACGCATGTTGAAAAATAAATTGGTTTGTTTTCTCTCACTTTTGATTCTCTACCTTCATTTATAGCCATTAGCCATAGCCTAACGTTATAAGCTTAAAAGACCTATTGACCGAGTCACACGTACCCAATATACTAGTGGAGAAGAGTTGCCAAAGTTAAGCCTATGGACGCTTGAAAAATGCCGTCGATAGACATAGAATTCGATTGTGTACATGTGCGCATCTCATGATATTGAACTTTGTCTGGTTAATTATTGTCTTCAGATTGTCATTTTGTTTAGCCAAACGTTACCCTATAAGTCATGTTGATTTGTGAAGGTAAATGTGTGTCTCAATAGTTTTGCTAATTACATGTGTGTCGAGGAGTCCAGAATTTTATGAGATAAAAATTTGTGAACTTATCTTGGCATTTGGATTGGGTAAACAAGAATAGCAAAACACACACACACGTGAACTGTTAGTAATGTGGCATGTGTTTGATTCAATATCATGGAAACTGTAATCTCTGAGGCTAGTGGTTATCCTTTTATTTCACAATTCTTGTTCGTTCAGTTATTTTCTTTAAGATGCATTTAGTCTAGTGTAGTTAATATTTTATTTATTTTATTTTGCTATGGACTAGCAAAAGTTCAAGTTTGGGGGGATTTGATAAGTGCATTTTATGCACTTAAATTATCCTTATACTTCATATAGATTGTTAGTCTTTTTGGGCGGAATTACGCGCTTTTGTTGTTTTTTTGGTGTGATTGCAGGAACCTAGGTAAGACAATCATTCGGGCGCAACGGAAAGTGAAAATGGCACATAGAAGAGAAACATGCAAGACGCCCGGGTCTGAAGGCATTGAGGCTCGCGCATATGCGCGAGCGATGCACCGAAGCGAGGTAAAATACAGTGAGCCTCACGCATATGCGCCACTCATGGCGCGCATATGCGCGAGAGACGTGAGGCGAGACCAGAGAGCAGCGCGCATATGCGCCGAACTTGGGCGCGCATATGCGCGTAAGAAAAAGGCAATGCACAGAAGGACCCGCGCATATGCGCGAGTCTTTGTCGCGCATATGCGCGCAGCGCAACAGTCAGACTTAAATAGGGTTCTCGTGGATTTTAAGTGGGGGTTCTGAAAAATATTTTTGGCAGCCGACATATCAGAGAGAAAAGGAAGCGAAAAAAGTCAGAAGATACGGACGACGGAACGCGAAGAACGGAGACTGAAGACGCTAAATCCGGACACGGAGACACACTTTTATCTCTCTTCAACACGTCTCTAATTCGGTTCTTTGCTTTTATGTTTTAATGATTACAAACAGATTTTGTTGTGATCTAGATTTGAGCATGAACTAATTTTATTTTCTAGAGATTGACGTAGTCGTGGTCGAACCTATGTTATTGACGTTTTGAATTTTCATTGATTTAATTCATCGTGTTTATTTGTGATTTCTTGTCTTTAATGCTTTCGGATTACTGGCCATAATTCGACTGATCTAATAATTGAGATCTAACACTCGAGAGAGGTGATCGAAATTAGGACAGGAGAAATCGCATCGTCAGATGTTTATAACGTGCAAAAGACGTATAACTTTGGCGGATCCATAAGAGAACTTTGGTTGCATTTATTACGTGTTACATGATTTTGAATAGACATATTAAAATCGGTAATAGGTTATACAGTTCTATTTATCACTTGAAAAATAGAATAGAAAATATTGTGAGTTCTTGGTTAATAAATATGGTGCAAATTAATGATATGTTAGACGAATTTAATTTAGCATAGGGGAGACTCGACGAAATCATATCTCTAGATTGCTTTACTCATTGAATTTCTGCTGCGTGCTAGAATTACAGGAATTGTTATTTTCTTTGAAGTGATTATAAACCAACCATTTGATTTTTCTAAATAAAGTTGAGCTATATCAATTATGGTAATTAATTTACAATTTTAAATAATTACTCTTCGTGGGATCGATATCTGTACTCAAACCAGTACTAAAACTTGACACCGTACACTTGCGGTAGTGAAAACACGCGACAAGAAGAAAGCAAATCTAGACAATGTTGCTAAGGATATTCTTTACAAAACACTTGACAAAAATACCTTCAGCAAAATCAAAATGTGTCCTACAGCGAAAGAGATATGGGAAAAACTAATCCAAATTTGTGAAGGAAATGAACAAACAAAGGAAAACAAGCTGTTTGTGGCAATGTAAAAATTTGAAAATCTTAAGATGAAAGCTAGAGAAACTCTAAGCGAATTTGATGAGCAATTCAGCAGCTTGGTAAATGAACTAGCAGCTTTGGGAAAGGAATTTGGCAATAGAGAAGTGGCACTCAAGGTGATGAGAGCTTTACCTAGGGAATGTGATGTCAAGACAATGGTTATGAGAGTTTCAAAAGATCTGAACAAGTTGGAGCTACATGACTTGTTTGCAGATTTAAAAGCCTATGAGTTTGAATTGGAAGTAAGGAGAGGAGAAGAGCCCTTGTTGAATCTACCTACCAAGGCTCTTGCAGCTACTGCTATTGCTACTGCTACTGCTGCAGTTGTTCCATGTGTATCACCTGCTGCTGTTATTGAAAGCACATCTGACAAGATTACTGAACAAATCAGCAATGATGCAATGTCCCTATTCGTGAAGAAATTTTCAAGATTCATGAAGAAGAATCACCGAGCATACCAAAATCCAAACCGAAACTTCAAAAAGGAATCACCACCTGGTGATATGGCATGCTTCAACTGTGGAAAAATTGGACATTTTATTGCTGATTACCCGAAACCTAAGAAGGAAGACCAAAAGAAGAAGGATTACAAGCGAAATGATAAGAAATCTAGAAGAGACCGCAAAGCAATGATTGCTGAAAAAAATAAATCAAAGTGGGAAGATTCTAGCTCTGAGTCTTCTGACTCAGATAGTCATTCTAGTGACAGTGATGAAGAATAAATCAAGTGTCTCATGAAGAATACTGAATCAGCCTCAACATTTGGAGAAGTATTTGATTTTGATTCTGATGAATTTACACGAAATGATTTAGTTAAAGCATTGCATGATATGGTAGAAGAGTAATCAAGACTTTCTCAGTCATTCGAGGAAGTTAAAATTGAAAATCAAAACTTGAAAGATCAAATCAGTAAGTTCACTTGCTTGCAAGAAAACAGCTGCAGTAATCTTGAAGTTGAGATAAGTAAATTGAAAACTGAGAATTGCAGAGTAAATGCAGATTACCAGATGATAATGTCTGAAAATAAGAGGCTATCGGTACTGGTGAATGCATGGAATAAGTCTTTTGTTTCATTAGAAAAGATGCAAGAATTACAGAAGCAATCTGGAGACAGGAGTGGTCTCGGATTCAGTAATGATGAAAGCACTTTTGAAACAAGTACAAAGCCAAAACTGGATATGAGCAAAGGAAAATACATTCACTTTGTTAAATCCAGTATGGTACATGAACCAGAAGTACCAACTGTTCAAATTGAAAGGTTTGTGGACCAGACGAACAGATGTAAAAATTATGGTTTGGGTTACGTTGAACCTAAGAGTAGAGTCCATAAGAGTGCTAGATCCAGTAGAAGATTCAACTCAGGAGGAAAACCCTCTGTGAAGGTTAGAAACTACCAGTACTATAATTTTAGACCAGTTCAGAAGAGATACAGAGCAGACGATAAAAACAGAAGGGAAGAACAACATCCTAAAATGCATTTTGTTAGAAATAACATTAATAGACCTTCTGTTGCACGCATCTCTGGGGATGCCCGAAGTACAAGATCACCTAAAATTGTATAAACGTGGGTTCCTAAATGACTGGAAAGGCTTTGACCCAAATAGATTCGGTACCAGTTACTAAAACTTGTGTTTCAGGAACATGAGAGGAAAGCCAAGATAAGCAGCTCTACATGGTATCTGGATAGTGGATGTTCCAGACATATAACAGGGCAAAAGAGTCTACTTTCAGAAATAATGAGTTGTAATGGACCAAAGATAACTTTTGGGGACAACTCAAAAGATAAAATCGTGGGTAAGGGTAAGATTATCCATTGTAATATCACTATAAATGATGTGCTCCTGGTTAAAAATCTCTGTTACAATTTAATTAGCATTAGTCAACTATGCGATAATGGGTACTCAGTAGCTTTTCAGAAGCACACCTGCACAGTTAAAGATGCTAATGAGTCTATAGTCTTAACCGGAAAGAGAGAAGACAACACTTACAAAGTATCATGGAAAAAAGATCATGTTAATGTTCCTAGATGTTTAGTTGCCTCCCTAACTGATAAACATTGGTTATGACACAAGAGATTGAATCATCTTAACTTCAAGTCTATCAATAATCTCAAGAAGCAGAATATAGTTTATGGTTTACCTGATATTAGCTTAATTAAGAATCATGTTTGTTATGCATGTCAACTTGTGCCATGTTCAGTAAGTGCGAGTTTTGGCTAGACAGAGTGGCATTCTTGGGACGAAGTGGAGGTCGATCCCAGCAAGGTTGAGGCAGTCTGAGAATGTCCAGTACCTAAAAGTGTGACAGAGATCCTCAGTTTCTTGGGATTGGCTAGATACTATTAGAAATTCATTCAAGGCTTCTCTTCTATTGCGATGTCTATAACCTCCTTGACGAAGAAGAATTCCAAATTCATTTGGGAATCAGAGTGCCAGGAGAGCTTTGACAGGCTGAAGCAGGCGTTGACCACTGCACCAGTTATAGCTATGCCCTCAAGGCAAGGAGAGTTTGTGGTTTATACAGATGCTTCGAATCTCGGTTTGGGTGCGGTTCTGATGCAGCATGACAGAGTTATAGCCTACGCGTCCAGACAGCTGAAGGTCCATGAGAAGAATTATCCGACTCACGACTTCGAGCTAGTAGCAGTGTTTTTTGTCCTGAAGATTTGGAGGCATTATCTGTATGGGGAGAAGTGTAGGATTTCACCGATCACAAGTGTAACGTACCACACATTAAAACTACGTAAAATTTGCGGAAAATAAATTTTTTTTCTTAAATAACTAATAATCTTTCAAAATGTAATATAAATAAAGTGGTTGACTAAATATTTAAAAATGCTTGACTAAATATTTGAAATATAAGTGAGTACAAACTATTTCTGTGTCATCAATGTCACAATCAAAACGAGCTTGCAAAAAGTACTTGTTTAAACAACATGAAGTAATTTCATTAAAATCAGAGTAAATGAATTTAACATGCATAAAATTCTTGAAAACTTAACCGGTCCTAGAGTTAGGCCTCCTCACAGTCCGAGCCAACTCAATGGTCATCATCTCTCGCCTCCTCGTACTCGTCACCACCTGCATCGATCAAGTTTAGTGAGTCTAAAGACTCAACATGTATAAACTGAGAATAGCAAGTAATATATAATAAAACCACATGCATTTTAAGGTAGCACATACATACTTAAACTCTAAACATACTTACATAAACATAGACGTGTCATCATTTCATAAACTTTTCCATAAACATGCTTGCAACATATATTCTTAAACATGCATAATCATCATCATTTTGCGTAGAGACATGTTTCAAAGAAAGTGATCCATATCATAATGCGCCTGATCAGACTAAACCATAGTACTGGGCTGGCAGGGATCATCACAGCCTTTCGACCGAACGTCCACTCCCACATACATAAGATCCCCTTCATGCTTTACCGGGTAGATTGGTCCCTGGTCATGCTTTACCGCTTCCTAATCCTGATCAAAACCCGGTCATGCTTTCTCGGGGTGGAGAGGTCCCCGGACACGTTCTTCAACTTCCAAACCTGTAACATAATTGGTCACAAGACAATTCACATATCTCAAAAACATAAAACATTTACTTTTTTTGTTTTTGCACGTCGAACATACTTACATAGTGTTGAGGGCTTCGTTGGATCTCTCTTGGGCTACTGCTGCACATACTAACACATTATTCATGCAAATTAAATTCCATATCTTAACCGTACCAATCGTACTGACTACTGAAGTAGTTAAATAACTTATGACTTTCTAGACCACTCGAGACTTGACCATGTTTAATCATCATACTAAATCATGACATCGAACCCCGAAACAATCCTGATATGGAGTATAAACATTTTCCAAGTAATGGAAGACATGAACCCCGTGTCAGGGCAGACTTCTGAGGAGCAGTTACAGAAGTGGAAACAGAGGGATGAGTCTAAGGGCCTGAGATTGTATACAGTTGAGGACGGCATGGTCAAATATTGTGACCGACTATAGGTTCCTAGCAGTGATTCCCTGATAGCAGATATCATGAATGAGGCCCACAGCACCCCGTATTCCATCCATCTAAGGAGTACGAAGATGTTTAAGGATCTACAGACTCTGTATTGGTGGTCGGGCATGAAGAGAGATATTTTTTGTTTCATCTCCGAGTGTTTGACATGTCAGCAGGTCAAGGCCGAACATCAGAGACCTGCAGGAAAGCTGAGACCACTCCCTATTCCCAAGTGGAAATGGGATAACATTACCATAGACTTCGTGACGGGACTTCCGAGGACGACTGGAGGATGTAACGCCATTTGGGTGATAGTTGATCGGCTCAACAAGTCAGCTCATATTCTACCGATCAAGTAGACTTTCACCACTACTAAGTACACAGAGCTGTACATCAGAAAGATAGTCAGACTGTATGTGATTCCAGTGTCCATCGTGTCTGATAGGGATCCGAGATTCACGTCTATCTTCTGGAAGAGTCTAGATCAGGCATTGGGGACCAAATTGTTATTCAGTACTGCCTTTCATCTGCATATCAACGGACAATCAGAGAGGGTGATTTAGATATTGGAGGACCTGCTCAGAGCATGTGTGATCGACTTCCAGGGCAGTTGAGAGCCGAAGTTATCTCTTTTGGATTTCATGTACAACAGTTATCAAGCATCGATTGGTATGGCTCCATATGAGACATTATACAAGAGAAAGTATAGGTCTCCAGTGATTTGGGACGAGGTAGGAGAGAGGGCATATTTGGGGCCGGATATTGTCAGTCAGATTGTAGAGTTAGTGGTCAAGATCTGAGATAGAATGAAGACTGCTCAGAGCATGCAGAAGAATTATGCAGATCCACAGTGCAGAGATCTTAAGTTTTCCATAGAGGATCATGTGTTCGTGAAGGTCGCACCGATGAAGGGTGTGATGAGATTTGGGAAAAAGGTCAAGCTCAGTTCTAGATACATAGGATCGTTTGAGATCCTGGAGAGATATGGGACACTCGTTTACAGAGTTGCATTACCGTCAAATCTGGCGGGAGTTCATAATGTATTCCATGTCTCTATGCTGCGGAAGTACTTGTCGAATCCTTCGCATGTGTTAAACTATGAGCCACTTAAGCTGACACCGAACCTGTCTTTCGAGAAGAGACCCACTCAGATATTGGATAGGCAGGAGAGGTGGCTCCAGAACAAGGTGATCCACATGGTCAAATTTAAGTGGCTGAATCATTCCGAGGAGGAGGCTATTTGGGAGACGGAGACCGAGATGAGGAGTCGCTACCCGGAGTTATTTGGTACGGTTTAAATTTCGAGGGCGAAATTCAATTTGGGGGGGGGGGGGGGGAGAGAATTGTTAGGTCTAGGAAATTGAACTATGTAACCCGAATGTATGCGATCTAGGTTTTTTATTTAAAATATGTCTTTGATGATTTTTATGCGTTTAATGCATGAATATTGCATGGATAAGTGTTTATTTTATGGTTACTTTAAAGTTTCATGCATTAGGGTTTTAAGTTTCATTTCGCGCTCGAACGTGAAACGAATACATGGGATATTCAGGAAAGTTTTTATTAAATAATTATTAATATATGGTGTATTTAGGTTTTATTTTTTTGAAATAGGCCTTGATTGGGTATTTTTGCTCGTCGGATTATATTTTTAGCAGATACGCAAAATTTAACGATTCAGATGACTTTTTGAGGGTTCGGACAATATTTTAAAAAACATATCCAAACGAAATATTTTTGAGGAGTATTATTGGGCTTGATGGGTTTCTTTTAATGCTTAATGAGTTCAAAACTCTTTTTACCTTTTAATTCTAATTAAGGGCCCAATAATGCATTATATTTTGATTTAATTACATCATTAAGCAAACCCTAAACCTAAACTAAGCCTATCAGCCGCCCCTCCCCTCCATCAGCAGCCATTTCAAAGCAAAAACCAACAGCAACTCATGAAATCCTCTCAAAATTTTCAAGAAAACCCCTCCCCTTCTTCTCATGTGCACGTTCTATGCGAGTATCTTCAGGTTTTCGAGCATATAAACGCTAAGGCACGGCCAAAATCTCGTTTTCGTCTTCATTCACATCATAATACGTCGATTTTTGTGTTCATGCATGAGGAATTTTTTGATCTTTATTGTGGTATTCTTTTTGCAAAGTTTTGACATGAAATATGGATGTTTTGATTCTTAACTCACGTTTTTCTTGGCTTTGATGCGAGGGGCTGCCATGGCTGCTGGTTTAAGGGTTTTTCTAGGCGTGAGATATAGTGTAAAGGTTTGGATTTGGGTGAGGGTCGAGAACTAGCATAGGCCGAAGGGTTTCTCTTGGTTATGTGAGTCGGTGGTGGC